>NC_079192.1:9125591-9180980 GCF_029499605.1 Hyla sarda
TACCCCCCCCCCTTTCCTCCCCATAGGTATAGGCAGAGTTACCACCACCCCTCTTTCCCATAGGTATAAGCAGGTACACCCCCCCTCTTTCCCATAGGTATATGCAGTTACACCCCCCCTCATTCCCATAGGTATATGCAGTTACATCCCCCCTCTTCCCCATAGGTATATGCAGTTACACCCCCCCTTCCCATAGGTATATGCAATTACACCCCCCTTTCCCATAGGAGTATGCAGTTACACCCCTCCCTTTCCCATAGGTATATACAGTCACACCCCCCTCTTTCCCATAGGTATATGCAGTTGCACCCCCCCTCTTTCCCATAGGTATATACAGTTACACCCCCCCTTTCCCATAGGTATATACAGTTACACCCCCCTCTTTCCCATAGGTATATGCAGTTACACCCTCCTCTTTCCCATAGGTATATGCAGTTACACCCCCACTCTTTCTCATAGGTATATGCAGTTACACCCCCCTCTTTCCCATAGGTGTATATGCAGTTACACCCCCAATTTCCCATAGGTATATGCAGTTACACCCCCAATTTCCCATAGGTATATGCAGTTACACCCCCCTTTCCCATAGGTATATGCAGTTACACCCCACCTTTCCCATAGGTATATGCAGTTACACCCCCCTCTTTCCCATAGGTATATGCAGTTACACCCCCTCTTCCCCATAGGTATATATAGAGTAACCCCCCTCTTCCCCATAGGTATATGTAGAGTATACCCCCTCCCCCATAGGTATATGTAGATTAACCCCCTCCCCCATAGGTATATGTAGAGTAACACCCCCCTCCTTCCCTATAGGTATATGTAGAGTAACACCCCCCCTTCCCCATAGGTGTATGTAGAGTAAACCCTCCTCCCCCATAGGTGTATGTAGAGTAACCCCCCCTCCCCCATAGGTATATGTAGAGTAACCCCTCTCCTCCCCTATAGGTGTATGTAGAGTAACCCCCCCTCCACTTCCCCATAGGTATATATGTAGAGCAACCCCCCCTCCCCCATAGGTATATGTAGAGTAACCACCCCCTCCTCCCCTATAGGTATATGTAGAGTTACCCTCCCTCCCCCCATAGGTATATGTAGAGTAACCCCCCCCCTCCTGCCCTATAGGTATATGTAGAGTAACCCCCCCTCCTCCCCTATAGGTATATGTAGAGTAACCACCCCTCCCCCATATGTATATGTAGATTAACCCCCTCCCCCATAGGTATATGTAGAGTAACACCCCCTCCTCCCCCATATGTATATGTAGAGTAACCCCCCCCTCCTCCTCCCCTATAGGTATATGTAGAGTAACACCCCCTCCTCCCCTATAGGTATATGTAGAGTAACACCCCCTCCTCCCCCATAGGTATATGTAGAGTAACCCCCCCCTCCTGCCCTATAGGTATATGTAGAGTAACCCCCCCTCCTCCCCTATAGGCATATGTAGAGTAACCCCCTCCCCCATAGGTATATGTAGAGTAACCCCCCCTCCCCTTAGGTATTTGTAGAGTACTCCCCCTCCTCTTCCCCATAGGTATATGTAGAGTAAACCCCCTCCCCTTTCCCATAGGTATATGCAGTTACACCCCCCTTTCTAATATGTATATGCAGCTACACCCCCCTCTTCCCCATAGGTATATGTAGAGTAACCCCCCTCCTCCCCTATAGGTATATGTAGAGTAACCACCCCTCCCCCATATGTATGTGTAGATTAACCCCCTCCCCCATAGGTATATGTAGAGTAACAACCCCCCCCCCCTTTCCCATAGGTGTATATGCAGATACACCCCCCTTTCCCATAGGTATATGCAGATACACCCCCCCTTTCCCATAGGTATATGCAGTTACACCCCCCCCTTTCCCATAGGTATATGCAGTTACACCCCCCCCTTTCCCATAGGTATATGCAGTTACACCCCCCCCCCCTTTCCCATAGGTATATGCAGTTACACCCCCCCTTTCTAATATGTATATGCAGCTACACCCCCCCTTTTCCCCATAGGTATATCTAGAGTAGCCCCCCTCCTCCCCTATAGGTATATGTAGAGTAACCCCCCCTCCCCTATAGGTATATGTGGAGTAACCACCCCTTCCCCATATGTATGTGTAGATTAACCCCCCTCCCCCATGGGTATATGTAGAGTAACACCCCCCTCCTTCCCTATAGGTATATGTAGAGTAACACCCCCCCTTCCCCATAGGTGTATGTAGAGTAAACCCTCCTCCCCCATAGGTGTATGTAGAGTAAACCCCCCTCCCCACATAGGTATATGTAGAGTACCCCCTCCTCCCCTATAGGTATATGTAGAGTAACCCCCCCTCCCCCATAGGTATATGTAGAGTAACCCCTCTCCTCCCCTATAGGTGTATGTAGAGTAACCCCCCCTCCACTTCCCCATAGGTATATATGTAGAGCAACCCCCCCTCCCCCATAGGTATATGTAGAGTAACCCCCCCCCCCTCCTCCCCTATATGTTTATGCAGAGTAACCCCCCCCTCCCCTTCCTCATAGGTATATGTAGAGTAACCCCCCCTCCCCTTAGATATATGTAGAGTAACCCCCCCTCCCCCATAGGTATATGTAGAGTAAGCCCCCCCCCCCTCCCCCATAAGTATATGTAGAGTTGAGAAAATAAAAAAAGATGCTCACCTGATATCCCACGTAGCGATCTCCTCAGCTGCAGGGCCCGCGTCTTCTCCCCTCCACAGTACAGGCGCCGGATGAGTGACGTCACCGGCGCCTGTACTGCGTACTGCGTGGGGGCGAGGGTCACGTATCCTTTGTGTAGCTGCAGATGCGGCTCACACAGAGGGGACGCCTTCTCCTGTATGTGCATGTATCGCGCATACAGGAGAATGTAGCACTGTCTGCTGGGGATCTGGGACGAGTGTCCCGGGTCCTCAGTAGTGGTGGCGGCCGCGGCGGGTCAGTCCGACCCTGGCACCCCCCTTGTGAGCGCCCCCCCCTTAGTACGCCACTGATAAAATGTATATAATTATTAAATATATGCAGTAACCCCCCGACCTGCGATAGCCCCGACATATGATAAAATCGACATACGATGCTATCGACATTAACTGCTATCCGACAGCGCAAAATGCTTAAGCTGCTGTCGGATAGCAGTTTAAGCATCCCGGGCAGGTTCGTCTACCTATTCCCGCTGCTCCAGGTCCACTTCGGGATCCTCCGGTGTCTTCTGCATCTTCTCCAGGTTCCGGGCCTCGCTTTCTGGCGTTTTTATTACGTCACTACGCACGCCGCGCCGGCACAGCAGCGTAATAACGTCACCAGAAAGCGAGGCCCGGACCCTGCAGAAGAGGCGGAAGAAGCCGGAGGATCGCGAAGAAGACACAGGAGCAGCGGGACAGCATCGGAGCGGTGAGGACCTGGTCTGGAGCGGTGGGGACAGGTGAATACAGCTTCCTATACTTTGCACGGATCCCTCAACATATGATGGATTCGACAAACGATGGGTCATTTGGAGCGAATTACCGTCGTATGTTGAGGGTCCACTGTACATATATTATCATTAGAGATAGACTTGAGGAGAGGCGACTAGGGGCTGTCCCACCTGAGGAACCCTACCTGAACGTAGTTACTCTGACTTTGGGGACCTCTACACTAGGTACGGTATGCAATACGGTTTTGGGACACCACATGAGCATGTATTTTGACACTGAGGCTGCGAGCCACAGCGACAATATTCTACAGATCAGATGGAAGAAAAGGCTGAACGTGGATCATGTTAGCAATTCTACAAATAAAGTTGTGCAATAAATCTATATATATATAAAACTCAACGTGTGTGTGTGTGTGTGTGTATGTGTGTATCTATGTATGTGTGTAGCAACAGGAGAGTACAGCAGCACACTGCTAGCACAAAGATATAGATGAAACATGAGTATATAGATAAAGCATGAGTATATAGATAGAACATGAAAAGCTATACAGCTGTAATGCAATAAATGAAGATATGAAACTATGAAATTATGAGGTACCTAGCTTGCAAATTTGGCTAGGTACCTCATAATTTCATAGTTTCATATCTTCCTTTATTGCATTACAGCTGTATAGCTTTTCATGTTTTATCTATATACTCATGTGTCATCTATATCTTTGTGCTAGCAGTGTGCTGCTGTATTCTCCTGTTGCTGTATATTTAGCCCAGCAGCCTGCACCTGCAAGCCAGGTTTTTACAATAGTTTGGAATTAATAGTGCTGGCCAACTTATTCTTTGGTTGTATGTATGTGTGTATGTTCCAGCATCATGTCCAAACGGCTAAAGATATTAACATGAAACTTGGCACACATGTTACTTATATGTCAACAAAAAACAGAGGATAGGTGATTTAACCCTTACCCACCCCGATTTGCCAGGGGCGGGGTTTATGTTTAAAGTCCCATTCAAATCAATGGGAAATATATGTTACTGCATAACTTCCAAACGGCTGGAAATATTTCAATAATACTTGGTCACATGTTACTTATATGTCCACTTAAAATATAGGATAGTTAATTTAACCCTTAACTACCCCCATTTGTGAGGGTCAGGGTTTTTGTTTAAAGTCACATGCAAATCAATGGGAAATGTATGTTCTCACATAACTTCTGTACGGCTGGAGATATTTCAATACCTGATACACATATTACAGGTCGGGGTAGGAGGTCGGGGTAGGAGGTCGGGATAAGAGGTGGAGATAGGAGGACAGGATAGGGGGTTGAGATAGGAGGACGGGACGGGACAGGAGGTCGGGACAGGAGGACGGGATTTTAAGTCAAAAGCTTCCTCCTTTGTTGATTTTCCCCCCCCCAACAAGGATGAGGAAGGAAAAACCGGACAACACCAGGTATTCAGCTAGTATTGAATAAATTACAGATAAAGTTAGAAAGTACTTCCATGTAACAATGCAAACATCAAAGTAAACAGTAACATTTCCACACATTTAGGGTATAAAAATCTAATATTTGTCCATATATCCTATCAAGTCAGGAAAATAAGTAACAATGAAATTAGAGTTAAAGGGGTACTCTGAACGCTGGAGATGGCGCTGGGAGCTCGTGACATCATAGCCCGCCTGATCATGATGCCCCGCCCCCTCAATGCAAGTCTATGGGAGGGGGCGTGATCGTCCCTCCCATTGACTTGCATTGAGGGGGCAGGGCGTGATGTCATGAGGGGCGGGGCTATGACATCATGAGCTCCCAACATTCGCAACAGTTTGTTCCAAATGCTGAGCAGCGGAGTACCCCTTTAAGTGAACCAGTCTTTAATTTTGGTTTACCTAGTTTATGCATGTTGCCCATAAGAACCATGCTGGGGGAAAAAACAACCATTTTAACCGTTTATGCACCACCTAGCTTTTGGGGGGAAAAAAACAGTGATTTTTGAAAAATGTCGGGTTTTATAAGCCACGCCCCTTTGTAGGATTTTCTCACTCTCCAAATGATTTGCGAGAATGTAGACAATTTTTTTGTACAAACATGTCTCAAAAAGCGTCACAAAGCCGTGGGCCTAATTTTAGTCCACAAGAACTAATAAAAACTGTCGGGTCTGGCTTAGTAAATGAGGCCCAATGTGGCAGCATCCGGAGCTGTAGAGGACTCTCCCAGAAGTGAGAAGCTGTGAGTAAAAAAGTCAGGGGTCTGAATTCAATTTTGGTGTCTGGTATGGGTTCAAAAATCCATTTTTGATTTGTCTGATCTTGAAGTCTCAAGAGATCTTAGGGTTTGATCTGAAGTCTGAATTCATTTTGGGGTCTAGTCGGTGAATTGATTCTATTTTTGGTCTGGTCTGTTTTATAGTTTGAACTTGAGGTTTGGTTTTGGTGTCTGGGTTTATTTTGGGGTCTGTTCTGGAGTCTGAATTTAATTTGTGATTTTTTTGAGGTTGGGATTAGACATTGGGTTTAAATGTGAATTCCGATTTTTTATTTTATTTTTTTTAACTTTGCTACAGGGGCTGTAAAGTTAGTGTAGTTCACAATATAGTGTCTGTACCTGTGTGTGATGGTGGTCTCACAATTCTTATGTGATCTTTGCCCCAATGTTTATTGTTAACAGCATACAAACTGAGTGTTGTCTCAGCAGTGCAGTGCGGCCTGAGACATTACATCACTTGTCAGGTGTTAAAGGGGAGCCTGTCTAAGTTTTAATGGGTGGAGTAATTGCTGGGTGGTAGTAAGATCATTCTCCACAGGGCAGGGAATTGTAATTTACAGCACAGCGCAGCATGCAAGGCAGCTCAGGTGTGCTGCAATGGGTGGGGTGGCTGATGTATGGGAGGAAGAAAGTGACCTCAAAATTACAAACAAGGGACATGTAGTTTGAGGGAATGAACTCCAACAGGAAATAGCCATTTCACAAGAAGAAAGCAGCAGCATTATTGTACTCTTACAACACAGTCATATAGCTGACAAGCATGGAACCTTTTTAAGCATGTCCATTTCTGCCTAGCAGATAAGTACTAAAATCACCTTTTTGTGGATAACCCCTTTAAATTAGTGTCTGAATTAATTTAGAGCCTTTTTTTTTTTTTTTTTTTTTTTTTTTTACTGTATGGGTCTCAAAATTTTACACCAGGCCCCAATATATTTTAGCTATGAACTTTAGGCAGTGCACATGCTTGACCATCGCTCCATACAGTTTCTCACCATGGACGCAATGAGTGTTTTTGAAACCCTGAGTAATGATCAATAAGAGCCCTCGTAGTTGGCCCTATTTACTTATTTATTCTCAGCTATCCGGTAGACACAAATTTTGAATTATTTAAAAAATTTCTTTTTACCATATTCTACATAATTATTGTAAAATGGTTCTATGCATAGTAATGGCTAAGAGAGGATGACGTAAAGTGTCAAGATGCCTTATTACATTTTTTTATGTAAAAAAATGTCGGGTCCTATTAGTTCAGATATTTTTCAATAGGTTATCATGATGTGAGGGTAATTTAAAGATTTTAATTTATTTTATTTTTATCTGTATGTTTCTAGGAAGCAGAGGTGGTCTGGGAGGTACATGGAATGATAGAATTAAAAATGTATTGGTCACCATCACTGGAGTGATTCCACCCATTGAAGGCATCCCAGTTGGAAAAATTCTGTTTTCTTTTAAAACTTTTTTGGCCAGAATCGGAAAAAGATATCTGGAGCCTCATAAAAGACCAAGTAGAAGGATTAGTGGATAAAAAAAATTCTCAAATATGAACTTCAGGAGAGAAATAATGAGATCCGAGCTCTACAGAGTACCATGCAGATGTATGTAGAAGCTCAGATCAGAGAAAAGGGCTCCTTGATGTCAACCATGATCCATGCCTGTAATGAATTGTATGTCAAGCTAACACAGTCCTCAAACAATGTGCAGTTCATCCCCCTAGTGGTCACTCACAGCACTCAGCATCTACTGATCCTAAAGGAGAGACTTCTACACGGAAAGGAGATGTACGATGAGGACAATACTCCAGTGTGGAGGAAGGACCTGGAGGATCAGATTTCTATATATAAAGATTACACAAGGGACATTTATTCCAAATGGGTTGATTGGAGAAATTCACAAATCATTTTAGATGTAGGTGTTTCTACCAAACCTCAACCTGTTCCCCCATTTTTTAGATGGGAACCATATGGAAACGTTCATGATGAACTTACCGATGATAAAGCCAAATATTTTTATGCTCCTCTTGTGGGTCCCAATGACCCGAATTATTTTAGACCTATATGTGAAACTGTAAAAAATAAGTTGTTTAGTTTGCGGAATGGTGAAATGCTGCAAGTATTAGTTGCAACCTTCTACCTGGATAATTTCATTCCCGGGAATGAAGATAATCCCTCAGTGATACCGTCAGCCATGTCTAAAGCTAGCTTTGGTCCCTTTTCATATGATCTTGACGGAGGAACTGATGGATCCCGTGTATACTCACCAGGTGATGACAACACAAGGGGTGGTGAGGTGACCAAAATCAATGTTAGAGAATGGAATATCATTGATGGCTTCCAGGTATTCTACAGTACACATAGTGGTTCGTTTTACGGAAATAGCGGTGGCGGACAGCTCCATGAAGTACCGGTAAATAACAGACGTGTAAGATCCATAAAGTTCTGTTACAATAATTGTAATCAGGTTGAAGTGACCATAGGATTCTCCAATGGAGAGTCTACTGGACGCCTGGGAAACCGAGGGGGATGGCGGGTGACGTGTGTAGACACTGGAGGCATTGACACCTTTGGCCTGTCCAACGTTCGGGCAACAGACTATGGATGTGCTAAAGGGCTTTATCAGGTTAGTGTAGATTACAAAGCTTACTCAGTCAGACCTTCTCAAATTGACGACAAAGCACAGTACTCTCTGGATTTAGAAAAGGTTAAATATGCATCAGCAATAGATACAGAAGATATTCAATGTCGCGACTTCTTCTAAATGGAGAAAGAAGGAAAAGACAAAATGGGAAATTATGACACTAATGATGTTAAATTGTATAATTTATATTATGAGGTTTTAAGAAAATATGCCAATGATTCAAAGAAATTGCCCAATACTATTTTAAATTAAACTCTGTCTTTTGGATCACATAAAAGGTTTCGGCTTCGTTTTTGCTAAATTAAATTTGTATACGTCATATAAAAACTTTTCAGATGGAAATTCCAAAGTTATGCCCCTCCTTAGCCCAGCCTACCAGCTCTTTGGCCATGTTAAAGCTTGCCTCTGGTTAGGCCTTGAAAATGCGAGTGACTGCCGCTGTTCAAATTAATATACTGCTGAGTGTCGACACAAGAAATAAACACCAGACCAAAAGTGTTGGTATAAATCTCCTTCTTAGCAGAAGTTTAGCTTACACTGGCTAAGGAGCTGTCCCAAGGAGTTCTGCTTATTAGGAAAATACATAGTTTTTTACAGTTGACAAAAAGGGGAGGTTAGTTATCACATCAAAATCATCTTATTATAGTTTGATTGGTTATTTGAGTATTGCGTCTGTATAATTAGCACATATTTTCTCTTAGCATTTTAAGCATTCATTTGCTTCCTAATCATAGGTCACTTATGTTGCAATTTCTCTATTCTAACAAAGTTCCAGATGTATCCGTCATTCTGCACAATCTGCATATATTTCTCAGATGTTTTATCTCCAACTTCTTCTTTATCTTGCATCTTTGGGCGTCATCCCAAGGTCTTCATCTTAGTTACAAGCAAATAGCAAGCTGATATATCTCATGAGGATAATAATGTTTTTCTGCAGCACTTTATTAACATTAGCATATATATATTTTTTTAATATATTTATTGATCAGTAATCAAAATAATAATGGTCATCCTTATCAGCCACACCCCCTAAAAACTTTAACAAACTTGTGTCACCAAATTCTATTAGGCAATTGATATAAAACATTGCATTTTTTTTTTTATTGCTAGCCTCATTAGCAAAGTCTGTTTTCCTTGTAACAACAACTAATTATGAATACGATCCACTGATCATTCTTTCCTCAAAAGGTTATCTTTGTATGTTGGGTTGTTTAGGGTCACCGGAGCTTGACTAACCAATATAACATTTGTAAAACTTAGGAGAAAAGGCTCATTTAAATGGCATCTCACAATTCATCGCTTCACAAGACATTTGAACCTACATGTGACTTCAATCTTTTTGCTACTATTTTGGACATTAACAAATGGGCTCGCAACTTGACTGTCCAAAGACATTTTTCAATGTGTGATAATCCGGAACGGGGAGAAAAGGATTTGGGTCCGGGTTGTAATGTAGATATTGTTGAAAATGCATTATGTAATGATTTTTTGGACCAATATATTACTATGTAATTACATGCATTAAGTGTTGAGTCTGGTGATTGTAGTGGTACGGTTCCGTTTTTTGTACATCTAATCCAAGGTTTTACCCACTTTCATCACGTACACCAACACTAGATAAATACCAGGAATTAGTTGAAAGATCTTGTGCAATTGCAGTCTACCTTAAAGGGGTACTTCCTGTGTGCCGGCTTCCGTGTTCAGGGTCACCCCTCGTGACGTCACTCCTGCCCCCTCAGTAAAAGTCTATGGGAAGGGAGCTTGATGGGCGTGACGTCACGAGGAGCGGCCCTGAACACGGAAGCCCGCACACAGCGTTCGGAACAATAAATTCCGGACGCTGGGGAGCGGAGCTCCAGAAGCAGGGGAGCGGAGTACCCCTTTAACTAAATACAAATCACATGATGACCTCAGTCCAGCAGAAAAAAAAGCTCTGAAAGACATTTTGGATAATAAAGATTTAATAGTCAGAAATGCTGATAAAGGTGGAGCGGTAGTTCTACTGAACTCAGGATTATATCTGAAAATAAATATGGATCTTTTAAATGACACATCCACCTACAGGAAGCTCCTGGGGAATCCTACCAGGTCATGTCAGACAGCCCTCAAACTTTTGGAGGACGGTCTGACTATGGGAGTTTTGGACACCAAACTTAAAGGGGTACTTCGGCGCTTAGACATCTTATCCCCTATCCAAAGATAGGGGATAAGATGCCTGATCGCAGGGGTCCCGCCACTGGGGACTCCCTTGCATGCCGCAGCCCGTTAATAAGTCCCCAGAGCGTGTTCGCTCCGGGTCTGATTACCGGCGACCACAGGGCCGTCGGCGTGTGACGTCAAGGCTCCGCCCTGTGTAATGTCAGGCTCCGCCCCTCAATGCAATCCTATGGGAGGGGGCGTGACAGCTGTCATGCCCCCTGCAATAGGCTTGCATTGAGGGGGGCGGAGCGTGATGTCACACGGGGCGGAGCCTTGACGTCACAATGCTCCGGCCCCGTGATCGACAGTAATCAGACCCGTAGCGAACGCGCTCCGGGGACTGATTATAAACGGGGTGCGGCGTGCAAGATCACGGGGGTCCCCAGCGGCGGGACCCCCGCGATCAGGCATTTTATCCCCTATCCTTTGGATAGGGGATAAGATGTCTAAGCGCCGGAGTACCCCTTAAAGGATTACCTATACATGGAAGCCCAGATCACCCCAATCTTCCACTCTCTCCCTAAACTGCATAAGGGGGTATTCCCTCCCCCCTCCATCCCATTGTGGCTGCAATTGGATCGCTTGGGGAGAGACTGGGAGATTGGCTTGATTCGTACTTGCAGCCCCTTACAAAGTAACCCCAACGTTTCTGAGAGATACCAAACACATTTTAAAGGTAGTAGACAAAATTGCCTGGTCTGAACATTACTCTTTGGCAACTTGTGATGTAATCGCTCTTTATCCCTCCATACCAAGACAACGAGGACTATTGGCTTTAGCACATCATCTCAACACCCATAGGTATTCATTATTCTGGCCACAGATTATTTATTATGTAATACATTGTTTATGTTTAATGGCAAATTTTTCCTTCAGATCAGGGGAGCTTCTATGGGTGCGAAATTTTCACTTTCATTTGCCAATATTTTTATGATTTATTGGGAAGAACAATTCATTTTTTAAATTCTAACAATCCTTTTTTTCTCATCTATTAAATATATGGACCGTTATATAGTTAATCTTGTCTTGGTATGGAGGGACACCAAAAACAGATTTAATGATTTTGTTGAATATATCATCAACAACAACAACAATTTGAACCTTAACCCCCTAAGGACTCAGCCTTTTTCCATTTTTGCACTTCAGTTTTTTCCTTACCTTTAAAAAATCATGATGGCTTATTATTTGCGCCACCAATTCTACTTTGTAATGACATCAGTCATTTTACCCAAAAATCGATGCGAAATGGAAAAAAAAAATCATTGTGCGACAACATTGAAGAAAAAACACCATTTTGTAACTTTTGGGAGCTTCCGTTTCTACACAGTCCATTTTTCAGTAAAAATTATACCTTATCTTTATTCTGTAGGTCCATACGGTTAAAATGATACCCTACTTATATAGGTTTGATTTTGTTGTACTTCATAAAAATCATAACTTCATGCAGGAAAATGTATACGTTTAAAATTGTCATCTTCTGACCCCTATAACTGTTTGATTTTTCCGTGTACGGGCCAGTATGAGGGCTCATTTTTTGCGCCGTGATCTGAAGTTTTTAGCGGCACCATTTTTTGGACTTTTTGATGGCTTTTTATTTTTTCATGATATAAAAAGTGACCAAAAATACACAATTTTGGACTTTGGAATTCTTTGGCGTGCACGCAATTGACTGTGCGGTTTAATTAATAATATATTTGGGGATACCACATATGTTTTTATTTTTATTCACACAGTTTTTTTTTAAATGGGAAAAGGGGGGTAATTCAAACTTTTATTAGGGAAAGGGTTAAATTATCTTTATTCACTTTTTTTTTTTTTGCAGTGTTATAGCTCCCATAGGGACCTATAACACTGAACACACTGATCTTTTACATTGATCACTGATTTCTCATAGGAAACCATTGATCAATGATTCTGGCGCTTGACTGCTCATGCCTGGATCTCACACTGAGCAGTCATTTGGCGATCGGACACCAGGAGGCAAGGTAAGGGACTCTCCTCGTGTCTTACAGCTGTTCGGGGTGCCGCAATTTTGCCGCGGCGATCCCGAACAGCCCTCTGAGCTAACCGGCAACGATTTACTTTCACTTTAGATGCAGCGATCAATGCTGTGGCCCCGCGTTATAGAACGGGAGCGGACTCAGGACGTACACGTAGTCCTTAAAGGGGTACTCCGGTGCTAAGACATCTTATCCCCTATCCAAAGGATAGGGCATAAGATGCCTGATCGCAGGGGTCCCGCCGCTGGGGACCCCCCATGTTCTTCCACGCCACACCCCGTTAGAATTAGCCCCAGTCTGATTACTGGTGATCACGGGGACGGAGCATAGTGATGTCACAGCTCCGCCCCCTTGGTATGTCACGCTCCGTCCCCTCAATGCAAGCCTATTGAGCGGGCATGACAGCCGTCACACCCCCTCCCATGGACTTGTATTGAGGGGCGGGACGTGACTTCACACGGGGGCGGAGTCGTGATGTCACGCTCTTCCGCTCGCGTGGTCGGGATCCGAAGCCTCCAGCATTGCCGGAAGCCGTTGAGGTGGGTGCTGCAGCCGAGATCCCGGGGGTCCCAAGCAGCGGGACCCCCGCGATCTGACATCTTATCCCCTATCCTTTGGATAGGGGATAAGATGTCTAGGGGCAGAGTACCCCTTTAAGGAGTTAAATTTACAGCCCAATTTTCCACTGAATATGTTCCTATCCTGGATATACTACTATGTGCACCTTCACACAAAGATGGTCAGTCTGCCCATACTTCACAATAAATTGTGGTTAGACCATAGAAAAGATACTGCAGAAAACACCATCCTCCAGGCAAGCTCCTGCCACCCTCGTCATGTCGTCCAAAATATCCCAAATGGGGAATGGGTTCGACTCATTGCCTGGAGGATCAAGTGTTTGAACAGGAATCTTTACTTTTGCATGATAGACTAAAGGCCAGAGGATATGAAGATGCCACCCTAAAAAATGCTTTTGAAAAAGCTAAAAAGTTGGATCGTGGTAATCTGATATCATCTTCAGAAAACACCTCCAGATACAGAGGTTGTGTGTTACCCGAAAGAAAAAATCAAAAGAAAAAACTGCCAGTTGTTGTTACAAGTTATAGTCGTCAATTTAACACCATTAGCCAAATCATGCAAAAGAATTTTGCAGTCCAGTCCAATGATTTTTTGATAAGTCGCACATTAAAGGGGTACTCCGGCGCTTAGACATCTCATCTCTGATCGCGGGGGTCCCGCCGCTGGGGACCCCTGTGATCTTGCACGCAGCACCCTGTTACCATCAGCCCTCGGAGCATGTTCACTCCGGGTCTGATTACTGGCGATCACTGGGCCGGAGGATTGTGACGTCACGGCTCCGCCCCTGTGTGACTTCACGCTCCGCCCCCTCAATGCAAGCCTATGGGAGGGGGCGTGACAGCTGTCACGCCCCCTCCCATAGGCTTGCATTGAGAGGGCGGAGCATGATGTAACACGGGGCGGAGCCGTGATGTCACAATCCTCCGGCCCAGTGATCGTCAGTGCATGCAAGATCACGGGGGTCCCCAGCGGCGGGACCCCGCGATCAGGCATCTTATTCCCTATCCTTTGGATAGGGGATAAGATGTCTGAGCGCCGGAGTACCACTTTAAAACAGTTTCAAGACAGGGCACCTCGCTGAGTTCTAAATTGTCACCCAGTTTGTTCCTAACAGATTCTAATACATCCAGCACTCCCACCTGGTTACATTACCCAGCAGGCACATGGAAATGCGGACACCTTCAATGCATTACATGTGCCCATATATCGGTATCTAACTCCTTTTGTTTCTTACACTACAGGAAAGCAATATTTTAAAAAGGTTTTCATCAATTGTAATACAACATCTGTAGTTTATTTAGCTTCATGCTGCAGCTGTCGTTGTCAGTATGTAGGTCGTACCTCAAATTAATTAAAAACAAGAATTAGGCGACATATTTCTGATGTAAAGAGTAATCAATTTAAAGGGGTACTCCGGTGGTCAACGTGTTTTTCCGTTTGTGACTTACCCTATTTGTTTTGTTTCATTTCTATTCTTGTTGTTTAGGTGACTCTATTTCCGTTCTTTGTTGTCTTTTTATCCCCCACTTGGTTTTCCTATCTTTGCTTCTATTTCCTGTTTCTTGCTGTGCTGAAAACTACACATCCCAGCATGCCACATGCCTTGCTGGTTTGGGGCGGCTACTTTTTTTTTGTTTGTTCCTCCCTTTACCCACCCTACTATTTTCCCGGGTCGGCCCCCTTATACACAGCACACTAATATAAATCAGCCCTGGTTGGGATACACTGGCATACACACACAAAAGGGACTACTACTCCCAGCATGTGTCATTCAGGAGTCTTCAGTCTGTGGTATAACACCAGCATGCTGCCTCTGTAGTCTCCTGGGGGTTGTAGTTCACCACACCTCTACAGGGCATACACCAGTGTTTCCCAACCAGGGTGCTTTCAGGGGTTGCAAAACTCCCAGCATGCCTGGACAGCCAAACACTGTCTGGGGCATAATGGGAGTTGTAGTTTTGATACAGCTGAAGGCACACTGGTTGGGAAACAATGCACTTTGTTTGTTTGCAACATACTGAATTGGCTAGAACAGTGTTTCCCAATCAGTGTGCCTCTAGCTGTTGCAAAACTACAACTCCCAGCATGCCCAAAGGCTGTCAGGGCATGCTGGGAGTTGTAGTTTTGCAACAGCTGGAGGAACACTGGGTTGGAAAAACTGGTGTAACATGTGTATGCTGAATAGGCTAGAACAGTGTTTCCCAACCAGTGTGCCTCCAGCTGTTGCAGATCTACAACTTCCAGCATGCCCAAAGTCTGTTAGGGCATGCTGGGAGTTGTAGTTTTGCAACAGCTGGAGGGACACTGGTTTGGAAAAACTAGCATACACACACATAACAGGGACTACAACTCCCAGCATGTGTCATTCAGGAGTCCCCCCTCCCCCTTCACATATATATGGACATTTATCAACGGGTTTAGTCAGGTTTTCTTTACTATAATTGTCGCAAAATTGTCGCAACTGCGACTATGCGATTTTTCGTGCGACATTTTGACTGGAAAGCGAGAAAAGCAAGTTTTCCAAAAATTAACTACGTAGTAATAATTTTTAAATGGACTACGGGTAGTCAGGTATTTATTAACTGCGACAGTCGCAACTGCGCAAAAAAAAGTCGCAACAGGGTTAAAAATTGTCTAAATTTACTCCAGCTCAAACATGGAGCAGAAAAAGCTACAACCAAAGTAAAAAAGAAAAAATTGCTTACGTGAAAGAAAATTATCAACAGGCTGAAACCAGTTGATAAATAAGTCACACATAAGCAAAAAAAAAAGTAAGGAAAAAATTACTAAAAAAAAAAAAAAGAATACATAAGAAAACACTGATAAATGTCCCTCATAGAGATCATCCCCAGTATGAGATTTCTTCCCCTGCAGTCCATACATCCCCGGCCCGTGCACCGAGTCATCCTCCCCTTCACATAACACTTATCTTCTCTGTGAGGTCCTTCTCATGTGCAGACCTGTGTCCTTAGAATACAGAGCGGGGGAGGGGAGGAGCTGTGTACTCTGGCTTCTCATGCAGACCTCGGGAGGGGGGAGATGAGGGGGCGTGGCTTATTTCTCTAATGCAGGCAGAGAAAAAAAAAGCCCTGACATGTTGTCCACAGCAGACTCAGAACATGGCCGACGCTGTGGACGACAGTAAAAGAAAACCCTGAACTACCGAACTTCCTGCCCAACAAACAGGTAAGAAATACACACACATGCTGCCAAAACATATAACACAGGTATATTGCAAAAAAAAACTAAACTTACAAAGAAGATGCCATATAGTCCAAATTAACCACCGGAGTACCCCTTTAATGTTTCAGGATTATCAAAACATTTTAGAGATAAGCATAATGGAGACGTGTCCTCTTTAATAATCAATACCGTTGAAAAAGTAAAAAAATAACATCAGAGGTGGTGACTTAAGACGCAAATTGCTGAACAGAGAGCCATATTGGCTTCTCATATTAAATACAGGGGAATCTTAGGGTATGAACCTTAGACATGATGTAATTTTAACATATTGAATTATGCCATATACAGTGACCCCCCCCGACCTACGATGGCCCCAACATACGATCATTTCCACATACGATCACTTTCAGAAGCCATCAACATACGATGCTTTTGTATGTCGGGGCCATCGCATGAATGGCTATCCGGCAGCGCAGACTGCTTCAGCTGCTACCGGATAGCTGTTTACGGTGCCCCGTGTGGTCCGCTGACGAGCACTTACCTGTCCTTGGGGCTCCGGCGCGTCCTCTTCAGCATCCCCTGCATCGTCGGCGCTCTCCATCGACGTCATCACGTCGCTGCGCACGCGGTCCCATCATCCAATAGGAGCGGCGTGCATAGCAACGTGATGGCGGCGACGGAGAGCGAGGATGCCGGGGAAGCAGAGGCCTTACCGGAGCGTTGGGGACACCCCGGGGACACGGCGACAGCGATGGAGGGCGACATCCAGGTCAGCGGTGACGAGCGGTGACGGTCCGGAGCGGCGGGGACACGTGAGTATAACCTCCAATACCAGTGGTCTTCAACCTGCGGACCTCAAGATGTTGCAAAACTACAACTCCCAGCATGCCCGGACAGCCGTTGGCTGTCCGGGCATGCTGGGTGTTGTAGTTTTGCAACATCTGGTGGTCCGCAGGTTGTAAACCACTGTCCTATACTTTACATTAGGGAAGTTAAGGTCTTTGGGTTTGGAAACTTTAGTTTGTAACTGGATTGAACACTGGCTCATGGATCGTACCCAGAGAGTGGTGGTCAATGATTCGTACTCTGATTGGTCCCCGGTTATTAGTGGTGTACCCCAAGGTTCAGTACTGGGACCGCTGTTGTTTAATTTATTTATTTATATAGAGGATGGTATTAACAGCTCTGTTTCTATCTTTGCAGATGACACCAAGCTTTGTAGCACGGTACAGTCTATAGAGGATGTGCATAAGTTACAAGATGACTTGGATAGACTAAGTGTCTGGGCATCCACTTGGTAAATGAGGTTCAATGTGGATAAATGTAAAGTTATGCATCTGGGTACTAATAACCTGCATGCATCGTATGTCTTAGGGGGGATTAAACTGGCAGAGTCACTGGTAGAGAAGGATCTGGGTGTACTTGTAGATCACAGACTACAGAATAGAATGCAATGTCAGGCTGCTGCTTCCAAAGCCGGCAGGATATTGTCATGTATCAAAAGAGGCATGGACTCAAGGGATAGGGACATAATACTCCCCCTTTATAAAGCATTGGTACGGCCTCACCTGGAATATGCTGTTCAGTTTTGGTCGCCAGTCCATAAAAGGGACACTGCGGAGTTGGAAAGGGTGCAGAGACGCGCGACTAAACTAATATGGGGCATGGAACATCTTAGCTATGAGGAGAGATTAAAGGAGTTACAATTGTTTAGTCTTGAGAAGAGACGTTTAAGGGGGGATATGATAAACGTATATAAGTATATTAATGGCCCATACAAAAAATATGGAGAAAAACTGTTCCAGGTTAAACCCCCCCAAAGGATGAGGGGGCACTCCCTCCGTCTGGAGAAGAAAAAGTTTAGTCTCAAGGGGCGACACGCCTTCTTTACCGTGAGGACTGTGAATTTATGGAACGGTCTACCTCAGGAACTGGTCACAGCAGGAACAATTAACAGCTTTAAAACAGGATTAGATACATTTATGGAACAAAATAACATTAATGCTTATGAAGAAATATAAAATCCCATCCCTTCCCCAATATCGCGCCACACCCCTACCCCTTAATTCCCTGGTTGAACTTGATGGACATATGTCTTTTTTCGACCGTACTAACTATATAACATTGCACGGATCCCTCAACATACAATGGTTTCAACAAATGATGGTCCATTTGGAACGGATTACCATCGTATGTTGAGGGACCACTGTACGATTCTCTGTTCACTCCAAGTGCTGCTACCTTGTTTTGATTTTTCCTTTTCAGGTTATATATTTTTGGTATGTTTTTAATTTCTTGTATGTATTAACCTTATTCTTATATTACCATCTGATTCATTCATTTGTATCCAGTTCCACTTTTTACTTGTCTCTGAGTGGTTTTTCCATGTTTTTGTATGAGCTTTTAATTTTGTGATGTCATAGACACGTGACTGTTCTTTATTCTATTTAAACTTATCTTTATTGTGTATTTGATATGCCATGACTAAGGGTCCAGTTTGACCCGAAACGCGTTGGTGTTTTCTGAGCCATCCATGTGACCTTTAATAAAGTTCCTGTTTCACTGCATCCTGCGCTGGAAACCTTTCTTCCTTGTACTGCCTTTTGGGCCGGGAGCACTGCCGGCTAATCCATGCGCAGGTGTCGGTGTCCGGCTGAGGTGAGCCCTCAAAGTTCCGCTTTTGCCTTTAAAGGGGTACTCCAACATTTACATATTTTCCCCTATCCAAAGGATAGGGGATAAGATGTCTGATCGCTGGGGTACCGCTGCTGAGGACCCCCACAATCTCTCTTGCAGCCCCCCGAGTCATCACTGCACGGAGCTCAGTTTGCTCAGTGCGTAATGACTCATGATACAGGGGTCGGAGTATCGTGATGTCACGGCTCTGCCCCCATGTAACGTCATGCTCCGCCCCCTCAATGCAAGCCTATGGGAGGGGGCGTGGCGGCCTTTGAATAGGGGAAAAGATGGCTAGGGTGGAGTACCCCTTTAAGGTTTTAAAGGGGTACTCCGGCCCTAAGACATCTTCTCCCCTATCCAAAGGATAGGGGATAAGATGTCTGATCGCGGGGGTCCCGCTGCTGGGGACTGTGAGCACTGCAGGAAGTGCTGGAGGCTCCAAGTCTTATGCCTCCCAACCACAGGGACGGAGTATTGTGACGTTACAACCCAGCCCATGTGTGACATAACGCCCCGCCCCCTCAATGCAAGTCTATGGGAGGGGGTGTGGCATCCATTAGGCCCCCTCCCATATACTTGCATTGAGGGGGCGGGGCATGACATCACACGGGGACACCGGCCCTGTGGTCGGGAGGCATAACACTGAGAGCCTCCAGCACTTCCGGCAGTACTTATAGGTGGGTGCTGCATGCTAGATTGCGGGGGGTCCCCAGCGGCGAGACCCTCGCGATCAGACATCTTATCCCCTATCCTTTGGATAGGGGATAAGATGTCTTAGGACCGGAGTACTCCTTTAAGTTAAGCAAGCTTTTCAAATGTTTTGTTTGCTGAGCTTGCACAAGTGTTCTAAAAAGTTTGTTTTGTTGCGATTAAGTTTTATGCAAACCGGTAATGCAATAACCCTCTAAACACTTGTGTAACACTGACTGAGTGCTCTAAAGCCTTGTGTAACACTGCTAGGGTCACCTCAAAATGCACATGGAGATATCAGAACACACAACTGTTTTTTCTAAGCGTTCCACAAATTCTCCCTTTTTTTGGTTTCAACAGGATTAGTTTCTCAAAATAGTGAAGAAGAAATAGCTTTTGTATGAAAAGCCCAACAAATGATACCTTTATTTAGGATAATTAATTTAGGCATGTATAGCCTTGCTGGTAGTAGCGTTGTAGACTGATGTGTTGGTAATTTTTAAGGCATATCATCACTCAATTATGAATCATGAAATATGTTCCTAAAAATATGAAAAATGTTAAAATTATGAAAATTATCAAAATTTTACAAATTGCAGACAAATTTAATCGATACAATTCACTACTTAGCCGACTATTTCTCACTTATATTAAGTTCTTTTTGATGATATGGGTGACGTTAAGGTGGCAGTTTTGCTGTATAAAATAATCCACAGGTAATATAAGAATATGCATATTTATTGGTTATAGGCAGGCCCGTCGCTACCGGACCGGGAAACCAAGCAAGTGCTTGGGGCCCCGAGCTGGCTGGGGGCCCCGAGCAGAGCCGGTGCTTGCCCGTCCTGTAGCGACAAGGCAGTTCGGGGGGCCCGCACATTTCAATTAAATTACCTTTTTCTATGGCGCGGGCCCCTTAAGAAACAAAGCAGGGCCGACACCGGACAGGTCAGGGGCTGATGGGAGTAGACGTCACGTGCCCCGCGCAGGCATGCACGTCTACTCCAATCACCTGACCTGTCCCTGCTTACGACCCCACGCGAACCTCCAGCATCCTCCATGCAGTGACAGGAGCAGCAGCAGACTCACGCCGCTGCAACGATCCCCGGCAGAGTAAGTAAACTGGCGTGGGGGGTGCGGGGGGGGGATTGTATGGTGGTTAGGGGACTGCAATGGTGATGAGAGGTGTGTGTGCGGGGGGGGGGGGTGTTGTGGGGGTCATGAGAGAGGCAGAGGGGGTGTTATGGGGGTCATGAGCGATGCAGAGGGGGTGTTATGGGGGTCATGAGAGAGGCAGAGGGGGTGTTATGGGGGTCATGAGCGATGCAGAGGGGGTGTTATGGGGGTCATGAGAGATGCAGGGGTGTTATGGGGGTCAGGAGAGATGCAGGGGGGGTGTTATGGGGGTCATGAGAAATGCAGGGGTGTTATGGGGGTCATGAGAGATGCAGGGGGGGTGTTATGGGGGTCATGAGAGATGTAGGGGTGTTATGGGGGTCATGAGCGATGCAGAGGGGGTGTTATGGGGGTCATGAGCGATGCAGAGGGGGTGTTATGGGGGTCATGAGAGATGCAGAGGGGGTGTTATGGGGGTCATGAGAGATGCAGAGGGGATGTTATGGGGGTCATGAGAGATGCAGAGGGGATGTTATGGGGGTCATGAGAGATGCAGGGGTGTTATGGGGGTCATGAGAGATGCAGGGGTGTTATGGGGGTCACGAGAGATGCAGAGGGGGTGTTATGGGGGTCATGAGAGATGCAGGGGGGGTGTTATGGGGGTCATGAGAGATGCAGGGGGGGTGTTATGGGGGTCATGAGAGATGCAGGGGGGTGTTATGGGGGTGATGAGAGGTGCAGGGGGGTGTTATGGGGGTGATGAGAGGTGCAGGGGGGGTGTTATGGAGGTCATGAGATATGCAGAGGGGGTGTTATGGGGGTGATGAGAGGTGCAGGGGGTGTTATGGGGGTGATTAGAGGTACAGGGGGGTGTTATGGGGGTCATGAGAGATGCAGGGGGGTGTTATGGGGGTGATGAGAGGTGTTATGGGGGCGATGAGAGGTTCGGGGGGGGGGGGTGTTATGGGGTGATGAGAGGTGCCCCCCCCCTGCACCTCACCTCATCACCCCCCCATACCCCCCCCTGGTTATAATAGTGATGAGGAGAGGTGGGGGGGTATAATAATGATGAGGAGAGGTTTGGCAGGGGTTATGGGGGTAATGAGAACACAGAGGATAAGAGGGGGTGTATATGTATATATGATGTGTATGCATGTGTTGCAGAATTGTATTCAGTGGATACAGTGTGGAGCAGCATTATATTCAGGGTACAGTGTGTGGCAGCATTATATTCAGGGTACAGTGCGTGGCAGTATTATATTCAGGGTACAGTGTGGGGCAGTATTTTATTTAGGGTACAGTGTGGGGCAGTATTATATTTAGGGTACAGTGTATAGCAGTATTATATTTAGTGGGTACAGTGAATAGCAGCATTATATTTAGTGGGTATAGTGTATGGCAGTATTATATTTAGTGGGTACTGTGTATAGCAGTATTATATTTAGGGTACAGTGTGGGGCAGTATTATATTCAGGATACAGTGTGTGGCAGGATTATATTCAGGGTACAGTGTATAGCAGTATTATATTCAGGGTACAGTGTGGGGCAGTATTTTATTTAGGGTACAGTGTGTGGCAGGATTATTTTCAGGGTACAGTGTGTGGCAGTATTATATTCAGGGTACAGTGTGGGGCAGTATTTTATTTAGGGTACAGTGTGTGGCAGGACTATATTCAGGGTACAGTGTGTGGCAGTATTTTATTTAGGGTACAGTGTGTGGCAGTATTATATTCAGGGTACAGTGTGGGGCAGTATTTTATTTAGGGTACAGTGTGGGGCAGTATCTTATTAAGGGTATAGTGTGTGTCAGGATTATATTCAGGGTACAGTATATAGCAGTATTATATTCAGGTTACTGTGTGTGGCAGCATTATATCCAGGGTACAGTGTGTTGCAGAATTATATTTAGTGGGTACAGTGTATAGCAGTATTCAGGGTACAGTGTGTGGCAGTATTATATTCAGGTTACTGTGTGTGGCAGCATTATATTCAGGGTACAGTGTGTGGCAGTATTATATTCAGGGTGCAGTGTGGGGCAGTATTATATTCAGGGTACAGTGTGTGGCAGGATTATATTTAGTGGGTACAGTGTATAGCAGTATTATACTCAGGGTACAGTGTGGGCCAGTATTTTATTTAGGGTACACTTTCTGGCAAGGTTATAATGATTACTGTCTTCATGCAGAGGATGAGGATCTGCTGACAGTGAGGAGCCAATGGTGTCTGGATGTCAGACTCGGCAGAGAAGATGGAGCTGGAGGAAGACCTGGTCTCTGGACCCGATGAAGAAGATAACAGAGAAGATATCACTCAAGTCAGAAGACATCACTCAGGTCACTGATATCATTGTGTATTCTCCTGACTGTCCCATCAGAGCTGTAGTCACTTGTAAGTTCTGCAGTGATGATGGGTAAAACTGTGTCCAATCTGTGTCTCTCCAGCTGTTACAAAACTACAACTCCCATTGCCAGAGGCTCTTCAGACATGATGGGAGTTTTAGCTTTCCAACAGCTGGAGAACCACTTTAACCGAGGTGATCGGTGGGGGTCTCAGCAGCCAAACCCCCACCAAAAAATGGCCCGTGGGGGGGGGGGGGTCTGGACAGGGGGTATGGGTAGGGAACACTGCTGCACCTAATGTGGGGGGGAAACTGCTGCACCTAATGGGGGGGGGACACTGTCTACCTAATGTGGGGGGAACTCTGCTGAACCTAATGTGGGGGGAACACTACTGCACCTAATGTGCGTCATATCGACGTTCGCTCACGTTGCGCTCCCAGAATTCAAGGGCCGGCGTTACTTTGTCCTGACGCCGACCCTAAAGCGTGACGTGCGTGAACATAAAAAGGGGGGGGGGGGGCTCCATGTCCATTTTGCTTGGGGACCCCAAATTCATTCAAACGGCCCTGGTTATAGGTAATAAACATTAATGAGTAAATAATCACAATTGTAATGGCTGAGAAGTGGATTTGCTGTACCACTGTGGGTGATGGTGAAAGCCACACCAGGGAGAAGAGTCTAAGGAGCTGCTGGCTTTCACCAGAGCCCGCCACAAAGTGGGATGGACTTGCTGTGGCAGGCAAACTCCCAGATCACTACCCCTGGCGCGACTAGCCCACAGTGGCGGCCAAGATGAGGCAAGGTACAGATTAGTAAGGCAACTCAGAGTTGGGGACTGGCAGGAAGGTCAGGGCAGGCGGCAGGGTTCAGAGGTCAGGTAATGTAGCAAACTGTACTGGTACACGGTATGGCAGAACACAGTAAGGAGACACTTTCTCAATGGAAAGTATGAACAAACATCCGGCAGGAAACAAGGCAAAGTGCAGACACTTTATAGGGTCAGCGCCTGGCAATTACCAATTGCCAGTGTGCTGGCCGTTTAAATTTCAGAGAGCCGATGCGCACGCCCTAGGAAGCAGGTGCGCGCAAGCTGACTGTCAGAGGGGACGGAACAGTCAGGAGTGTGGCAGGGTGAGTAGACAGAGGCAGACACAGTGCGCCCACAGCCTGGCATGTGGGCCAGGGCACTGCCCATCCCGGAGACAGTACAGGGGAATGGGCTAGGAGTGCGCCCACAGTCAGCATGTTGGGCTGTGGCGCAACTCCTAACAGTACCCCCCCTTTGGTCTCCCCCTATTTTTAGGTTGCAGGAATCTAAGCACCAGATCCCGGACCAAGATGTTCTCCTCTGCTTCCCAGGACCTCTCCTCAGGCCCAAACCCCTTCCAGTCCACCAGGAAGAATAGTTTACCCCTGACAGTCTTGGTGGCAAGAATCTCCTTTACCTCAAAAACGTCAGCAGCACCGGACACAGGAGTAGGAGAGACAATGCCATAGACAATGCACAAGAGAGAAGCTCCCTGTAGCCTCAGAGTCCCAGTGGTTATATGAAAACTCAGCCCAAGGTAATAGATTGGCTCAATCATCCTGCCGTGCGGAAACAAAGTGGTGGAGATAATTCCCAAGAATTTGATTTACTCTCTCAACCTGGTCGTTGTCTACGGGTGATATGCCAAAGAGAAGTCCAACTTGACCATTGAGGTGAGAGCAGAGAGCCCGCCAGAATTTGGAGACAAACTGGACCCCTCGATCAGAGACAATGTGAAAAGGCAATCTGTGAAAGCGAAAAATATGCCAGAAGAATTGGCCAGCCAGCTGTGGAGCAGCGGGAAGTCCAGGCAGAGATACAAAATGGGCCATTTTAGAGAATCGATCTGTGACCACCCAAATGAGGAAGGTGGAAGATCCGTGATGAAATCCATAGCAATATGTGTCCAAGGAGTCTCTGGGATGGGTAATGGTTGTAGAAGTCCCACAGGCTTAAGACGAGGAGTCTTGTCTCGGGCACAGGTGGCGCCGAAACTAACAAAATCTGTAACATCACACCCCAGGTTCGGCCACCAGTAATGACGGGAGATTAACTCCTTAAGGACCCTGGGCGTATGGGTGTTATGATTCGGCAAGCTGGAGGTGGATCCTCTGTGTCAGAGAGGGATTGGCGTGGACCGTGCCGGTGGACCGGTTCTAAGTTGCTACTGGTATTCACCAGAGCCCGCCGCAAAGCAGGATGGTCTTGCAGCGGCGGTAGCAACCAGGTCGTATCCACCGGCAATGGCTCAACCTCTCTGACTGCTGAGATAGGTGCGGTACAAAAGGAAAAGGCAAGAGCAAGGTCGGACGTAGCAGAAGGTCAGGGCAGGCAGCAAGGGTCATAGTCAGGGGCAACAGCAGAAGGTCTGGAACACAGGCTATGGACATACACTAAACGCTTTCTCTGGCACAAGGCAACAAGATCCGGCGAGGAAGGGAAGGGGAAGTGAGGTAATATAGACAGGGAGCAGGTGGAAGCTAATAGACTGATTGGGCCAGGCACCAATCATTGGTGCACTGGCCCTTTATATCTTAGAGAGCTGGCGCGCGCGCCCTAGAGAGCGGAGCCGCACGCGCCAGAACGTGACAGCCGGGGACCGGGACGGGTAAGTGGCTTGGGATGCGATTCGCGAGCGGGCGCGTCCCGCTATGCCAATCGCATCCCCATCGTGAATATCAGTGCAACGCTCCCGGTCAGCGGGTCTGACCGGGGCGCTGCAGAGAGGAGAAAGCCGTGAGCGCTCCGGGGAGGAGCAGGGACCCGGAGCGCTCGGCGTAATAATGGGTATGCCCTGGCTCCTTGGTAATTAAGGACCCAGGGCATACCTGTACGCCAGTAGGAATTTCGGTCCCCGCAGCAGGCACCCAGTGCAAACCTGGGGGGTCCTGAGACCCCCCATGTTGGGGGGCGATCTGCGGCGATTCCGGGTCATACTGGTCTCCAGTGACCCGGTAAATAAGGGGGATCAGGGCTGTCCAAGACACCCACGATCACCCAGAAGGGATAGGAGGGAGGTGGTAGGGAAGCTACCTTTCCTATCCCTGCTATTGGTCGGTCAGAAGAGACCTACCAATAGCAGATCAGGGGCGGGGGGTTAAAGTTCTGTTACCCCATTCTGCCCACCCACGGTAATCCTTAACTGGCGTTGATCGGTGGCGGCAGGCGGCGATCCTCTCCCTGGTGCAGTGATCCTGCGACTACAGAAGCCGGGGAGTTGTTGCCTGGTGTTGCCCCATAATTTTTATTTTCACAAGAGGTAAAAGGAAAAAAAGAACCCCAAAATTTGTAAGGCAATTTCTTCTGAGTACGGAAATACCCCATATGTGGGTGTAAAATGCTCTGCAGGCGCAAAACAAGGCTCAGGAGTGAGAGCTCACTGTACATGTGAAGCCTAAATTGGTGATTTGCACAGGGGTGGCTAATTTTACAGTGGTTCTGACATAAACACAAATAAAAAAAAATACCCACACGTGACCCCATTTTGGAAACTAAACCCTTCACAGAATGTAACAAGGGGTATAGTGCGCCTTAACACCCCACAGGTGTTTGACAAATTTTCATGAAAGTTGGATGGGAAAATGAAAAAATAAATTTTGTAACTAAAATGCTGGTGTTACCCTTAATTTTTCATTTTCACAAGGGAAAATAGGAAAAAAGCCCCCCAAAATTTGTAACACCATGTAAGAATATACCCCATATGTGGATGTAAAGTGCTCTGCAGGCGAACTACAATGCTCAGAAGAGAAGGAGCGCCACTGGAATTTTGAAAAGAAAATTTGGCAGGAATTGAAGGCCACGTGTGTTTACAAAGCCCCATAGTGCCAGAACAATGGACCACCCCCCCCACATGTGACCCCATTTTGGAAACTACACCCCTCATGTAATGTAATAAGGTGAGCATTTACGCTCCACAGATGTCTGACAGATTTTTGGAACAGTGGTCCGTGAAAATGAAAAATGTAATTTTTCATTTGCACAGCCCACTGTTCCAAAGATCTATCAAATGCCAGTGGGGTGTAAATGCTCACTGCACCCTTTATAAAATGCTGTGAGGGGTGTAGTTTCCAAAATGGGGTCACATGTGGGGGGTCCACTGTTCTGGCACCACAGGGGCTTTGTAAATGCACAAGGCCCCGCAACTTCTATTCCAACCAAATTCTCTCTCCAAAAGCTCAATGGTGCTCCTTCTCTTCTGAGCATTGTAGTTCGCCTGCAGTGCACTTGACGTCCACACATGAGGTATTTACATATTCAGGAGAAATGGGGTTACAAATTTGTGAGGCCTTTCCTCCTATTACCCCTTGTAAAAATTTTACATTTGGGGAAAAAACTGCATTTTTGTGAAAAAAAAAAAGTTCATTTACACATCCAATTGTAAGGGGGTGTTAAGGCTCACTTGACCCCTAATTACGTTCCTTGAGGGGTGTAGTTTCCACAATATTATGCCATGTGTTTTTTTTTTTTTACAGTTCTGGCACCATAGGAGCTTCTTAAATGTGACATGCCCCCCAAAAACCATTTCAGAAAAATTCACTCTCCCAAATCCCATTGTCTCTCCTTCCCTTTTGAGCCCTCTAGTGCACCCACAGAACACTTTACATACACATATGACATATTTCCTTGTTAGTGAGAAATTGGGTTTCAAATTTTAGGGTGATTTTTCTCCTTTTACCCCTTGTAAAAATTCTAAAACTGGGTCTACAAGAACATGTGAGTGTAAAAAATGAAGATTTAAAATTTTCTCCTTCAAATTACTGCTATTCCTGTGAAACACCTAGGGGTAACACACACCTAAGGGTTAACACACTTTCTGAATGTGATTTTGAATACTTTGGGGGTGCAGTTTTTGTAATGGGATAATTTGTGGGGTATTTCTAATATGAAGGCCCTTCAAATTTACTTCAAAATTGAACTGGTACCTGAAAAATTCCGATTTTTAACATTTTGTGAAAAATTGGAAAATTGCAGCTGAACTTTGAAGCCCTTGGATATCTTCCAAAAGTAAAAACATGTCCACTTTATGATGCAAACATAAAATAGACATATTGCATATGTGAATCAATATATAATTTATTTGGTTTGTCTATTTTCCTTATAAGCAGAGAGCTTCAAAGTTTTTTTTATCAAATGTTGGAATTTTTCAACAAGAAATGATGCAAGTATTGACGAAAATTTACCACTAACATAAAGTAGAATATGTCACGAAAATCAATCTCGGAATCACAATGAAAAGTAAAAGCATCCAAGAGTTATTAATGTTTAAAGTACCAGTGGTCAGATGTGCAAAAAATGTCCGGGTCCTTAGGGTGAAAATGGGCTGGGTCCTTAAAGGTTTAACTGAATAGACTTCCATACTCCAGGATGCCCGGCCAGCAAGAATGAGTGTACCCAGTTCAAAACCTTGATTCTTAGACAGGAAGGCACAAAAGACTTCCCCGGGGGAACTTGCTGTAGGTCGACTGGCGGATCCGGAATCAAACGCTCAAGGGGCACAATATGCAGGGGGGAAGAGTCCTGGCCCACCACATCAGAGGCTGGCCGAAAATGAATAAGGAAATTAAATCTGGAAAAGAAAAGAGACCATCTGGCCTGACAAGGGTTGAATCACTGTGTGGACTGTAAATACAGGAGATTTTTATGATCCTTCCAATAAGTGACGCCATTCCTCCAGGGCGAGCTTAACCCCTTAAGGACTCAGGACTTAAGGACTACCTGTACATCCTGAGTCCACTCCCGTTCTATAACGAGGGGCCACAGCGGGTCGGGCCTGGCACCTAGCAACGTCCGGGACCCATGGCTAATAGCGCGCGGCACTGATCGCGGTGCCACGCTATTAACCCTTTAGATGCCACGTTCAAAGTTAAACGCCGAGTCTAAAGTGAAAGTAAAACGTTGTTGGTTAGCTCACGGGGCTGTTGGCGAAATCACAGCATCCGAAACAGCTGTAAGACACGAGGAGGGTCTCCTACCTTGCCTCCTGGTGTCCGATCGCCGAATGACTGCTCAGTGCCTGAGATTCAGGCATGAGCAGTCAAGTGGCAGAATCATTAATCAATGGTTTCCTATGAGAAACCGTTGCTCAATGTAAGAGATCAGTGCAAGCAGTTTTATGGCCACTAGAGGGGGGCTATAACACTGCAAAAAAAAGAAAAAAAAGTGAATAAAGATCATTTAACCCCTTCCCTAATAAAAGTTTGAATCACCCCCCTTTTCCCATTTAAAAAAAACAGTGTAAATAAAAATAAATATAAACATATGTGGTATTGCTGCGTGCGAAAATGTCCGAATTATAAAAATATATTGTTAATTAAACCACAGTCAATGGTGTGCGTGCAAAAAAATTCCAAAGTCCAAAATTGCGTATTTTTTGTTCACTTTTTATATAATGAAAAGTCAGATCAATACAAAAATGGTACCGCTAAAAACTTCAGATCACGGTGCAAAAAATGAGCCCTCATACCACCCCATATGCGGAAAAATGAAAAAGTTATAGTGGTCAGAAGATGACAATTTTAAACGTATACATTTTCCTGCTTGTAGTTATGATTTTTTCCAGAAGTAAGACAAAATCCAACCTAGTAGGATATCATTTTAATCGTATGGACCTACAGAATAAAGAAAAGGTGTAATTTTCACTGAAAAATTTACTGTGTAGAAACGGAACCCCCCAAATTTACAAAATTGCATTTTTTCTTCTTTTTTTCTTTCAATTTTGTTGCACAGTGATTTTTTTTTCCGTTACACCGTAGATTTTTGGGTAAAATGACTGTCATTACAAAGTAGAATTGGTCCTTAAGGGGTTAATGGCCAAGAGTTCCTGGTCTCCAATTGTATAGTACCGCTCGGCTAGCGAAAACATTTTGGAAAAGAAGCCGCAAGTCACCGTTTTATCCCTAATGGTCTACAGACGTGGCATCCACCTCGAGAAAGAATGATTTTACAGGAACGGGTCTAGACAGAACCAGTGGCAAACGCTGATTTCAAGAGGGAGAAGGCTACTTTGGCCTCAGGAGGCCAGGATTTGGAGTTATCGGTCTTCTTGGTAAGCACTACAATCAGAGAAACCAAAGTGAAGTGCGTTATGAATTGTTGATAGTAGTTGGGAATCCAATGAAGTGCTGTATAGCCCGCAGGCCAGTAGGTCGAGGCCAGTTAAGAACAGAAGAAAACTTGTCTGGATCCATCTGGAAGCCTCTGATAGAAACTATATAGCCAAGAAACTGCAGACTGGTCTTCTCAAAAAGGCATTTCTCGAGTTTGGCAAAGAGTCGATTGTTCTGAAGGCATCACAAGACCTGGCGCACATGAGTGCGATGAACCTCCAAGTTAGGAGTGAAGGACAGGATGTTGTCCAAATACATCATGACACAATTGTAAAGAAGATCCGGGAAGATGTCATTACCAAATTCCTGGAAAACGGCCTGGACATTACAGAGACCATAGGGCATCACTAAGTATTCGTAATGTCTGTCACGGGTATTAAAGGCAGTCTTCCATTTGTCTCCTTTCCGTATTCTGACCAAATTGTAAGCTCTTCGTAAATCCAGCTTGGAGAAGACCTTGACACCCTGCAGATGGTCAAAATGTTCAAAAATCTGCGGTAGAGGGTACAGATTTTTGATTGTGATTTTATTAAATCCTCGATTATTAATACATGGGCAAAGTGACCCATCCTCCTTCTCCACAAAGAAGAATCCAGCACAAGCAGGGGAAGAGGATTTCCGAATGAATCCTTTGTGGAGATTCTTTTGGATGTACTCGGCCATGGCTTGCATTTCAGGAACTGACAAGGTATAAATTTTTCTCCGCGGAGGCATAGTACCAGGCAGAAGGTCGATCAGACAGTCACAGGGACAATGTGATGTAAGGCTGTCAGCTTGTTTTTTTGCAGAACACATCTGCAAAGTCCTGGTATGGAAAAGCAGATTAGGCAGGGAAGAAGGAGACATGGAACGTCTCAGCTGTGGTGTAGCCAGACAGCAATTCAGACAGTCTTGTCCCCAGCGAGAGACTTCTCCAGAATGCCAGTTGAGGAGCAGGGTGTGGAGTTGCAGCCAGAGTAGACCGAGAAGAACATCCAAAGAACATTGGGGAAGTACAAAGAACCTGATCCTCTCCTTGTGCAAGACACCCACTTGCAACATCAGTGATTCTGTGAGGAATTGCACTGCATAGTTCAGCCATTCTCTGTCAAGCCATGTCAGCTGGAGATGGTACTTGTGGAACAGGGAGGCAATAATAAAGTTCCCAGCAGAACCCGAGTCAACAAAGGCAGAAGCGTGGAATGGGTCCCTGGTTAGGGTGGAAAGTAGAGCTGGCATGGTCAGTCGAGGAGAGGAAGTATTCACACCCAGAGACACCTCTCCCATGTGCCCTAGGTGAGTGCATCTCCCAGACGTTGAGGCCGTAAAGGACAATTACTGCGGAAATGCTCCGGACATGCACAATAGAGACAAACATTTTCTTTGCATCGGTGATACCTCTCCTGCTGAGTTAGGTGAGCCCGATCCACCTGCATAGGTTCTTCGGCTGAAGACAGCATTGGGGGTTGTGGCGGGCGCTGGAACACCGGAGCCAAATGGTGAAGGTGACGTGCCCAATCTGGTTCACGTTCTTGGTGGAGTTCCTCCTGCCTCTCGGTAAAATGCACATCGATGCGGGTGGTCAACAGAATAAGCTCACTCAGAGAAGAAGGTGGCTCCCGAGCTGCCAGTGCATCCTTGACCCGGCTGATTAGTCCCTTTTTAAAAGTGGCACATAGGGCTGCGTCATTACAGTCCAGCTCTGAGGCTAGGGTGCAGAACTGGACCGCGCAATTGAAAACTGAAGAATCCCCTTGGCGGAGGTTCAGAAGTGCGGTTTTGGCCAAGGAGGCCTGTGCAGGCTCTTCAAAGATGCTACAGAACTCCAAAAAGAAGGCTTGCAAATTGGTTTTCATCGGATCGCTTCTGTCCCAAAGAGGAGTAGCCCAGGCCAGGGCCTTCCCGGAGAGAAGACCAACCATGAATGCCATCTTGGCAGGTTTAGTCGGAAACTGACCGGCCATCAGTTCCACATGCATGGAGCACTGGGTCACGAACCCCCTGCACAATTTAGGATCCCCTTCAAATTTCGTCGTCAGGGACAGACGAAGCTTAGGACCGATGAATGCCACAGGGGTGCAGACACCAGAGGAGCCACAGGTGCAAGTTGCAGCTGTTGCTGCTGCTGGGCAGAGAGTAGTTGCTGCATCATAGCGGATAGCTGACTCAACTGTTGCACCTATTGTGCTATCTGCTAAGACTGTTGGGCCACAATGGTGGTGAGATCAGCAACGCTCGGCAGAGGAATCTCAGTGGGATCCATGGCTTGATTTTACTGTAACGGCTGGAGTAGTGGATTAGCTGAACCACTGTGGAAGATGGTGAAAGCTGAACTAGGGAGCGGAGTCTAAGGAGCTGCTGGTTTTCACCAGAGCCCGCAGCAAAGTGGGATGGACTTGCTGTGGCAGGCGAACTCCCAGGTCGCTACCCCTGGTGCGACTAGCCCACAGTGGCGGCCGGGATGAGGCGAGGTACAGAATCGTAAGGCAACTCAGAGTCGGGGACTGGCAGGAAGGTCATGGCAGACAGCAAGATTCAGAGGTCAGGAAACGTAGCAAATGGTACTAGGAAACGGTATGGCAGAACATGGTAAGAAAAGCTTTCTCAATGGCAAGTATGAACAAACATCCGGCAGGAAACAAGGGGAAGTGCAGACACTTTATAGGGTCAGCGCCTGGCAATTACCAATTACAGGTGCGCTGGCCCGTTAAATTCCAGAGAGCCGGCGCGTGTGTGCCCTAGAAATCAGGTGCGCACTCGCCAACTGTCAGGGGGGACAGAAGAGTCAGGAGCGTTGCAGGGTGAGTAGACAGAGGCAGACAGAGTGCGCCCGCGGCCCCGCATGTGGGCCGTGGTGCTGCCTGTCCCGGAGGCAGTACAGGGGAAGTAGTGCTAGTAGTGCGCCCGCAGCCAGCATGTCAGGCTGCGGTACAACTCCTAACAACAATGATATAGATAAAGTAATACCAATCAGATCATAATATAAAGGGCATAGAATATGAATAAAACATTATAAGCTTATGTTAATTGGCTACACAACAGTAGAAAAACAATTCACTAGTTAGCAACTATGTCACAATACAACAGCAGTTACTAGGTTAGTTGGAATATCATACAGAAAAAGGTTACATTACTTTGCAAGAGGGAACCTCATGATATCAAGATGGGCAATGTCTAATTGATAGATATATCCAAATGGAATGATAAATACACTCTGCCCCTTATAGTTACATAGTTAGTACGGTTGAAAAAAGACATACGTCCATCAAGTTCAATCAGGGAATTGAAGGGTAGGGGTGTGGCGCGATATTGGGGAAGGGATGGGATTTTACATTTCTTCATAAGCATTAATGTTATTTTGTTCCACGAATGTATCTAATCCTGTTTTTAAGCTGTTAATTTTTCCTGCTGTGATCAGTTCCTGAGGTAGACTGTTCCTTAAGTTCACAGTTCTCATGGTAAAGAAGGCGTGTCGCCCCTTGAGACTAAACTTTTTCTTCTCCAGACGGAGGGAGTGCCCCCTCGTCCTTTGGGGGGGGGGGGGGTTAACCTGGAACAGTTTTTCTCCATATTTTTTGTATGGGCCATTTATATACTTATATACGTTTATCATATCCCCCCTTAAACGTCTCTTCTCAAGACTAAACAATTGTAACTCCTTTAATCGCTCCTCATAGCTAAGATGTTCCATGCCCCATATTAGTTTAGTCGCGCGTCTCTGCACCCTTTCCAGCTCCACAGTGTCCCTTTTATGAACAGGTGACCAAAACTGAGCAGCATATTCCAGGTGAGGCCGTACCAATGCTTTATAAAGGGGGAGTATTATGTCCCTGTCCCTTGAGTCCATGCCTCTTTTTATGCATGACAATATCCTGCTGGCTTTGGAAGCAGCAGCCTGACATTGCATGCTATTCTGTAGTCTGTGATCTACAAGTACACCCAGATCCTTCTCTACCAGTGACTCAGCCAGTTTAATCCCCCCTAAGACATACGACGCATGCATGTTATTAGTACCCAGATGCATAACTTTACATTTATCCACATTGAACCTCATTTGCCAAGTGGATGCCCAGACACTTAGTCTATCCAAGTCATCTTGTAACTTATGCACATCCTCTATAGACTGTACCGTTCTACAAAGCTTGGTGTCATCTGCAAAGATAGAAACAGAGCTGTTAATACCATCCTCTAAATCATTGATAAATAAATTAAACAACAGCGGGCCCAGTACTGAACCTTGGGGTACACCACTAATAACCGGGGACCAATCAGAGTACGAATCATTGACCACCACTCTCTGGGTACGATCCATGAGCCAGTGTTCAATCCAGTTACAAACTAAAGCTTCCAAACCCAGAGACCTTAACTTACCTGTCAGACGTCTGTGAGAGACAGTATCAAACGCTTTGGCAAAATCCAGAAACACTATATCCACAGCCATTCCTCTATATACGCAGCCCCCCTCTATATACAGAGCCCCCCTCTATATCCACAGCCATTCCTCTATATACACAGCCCCCCTCTATATACACAGCCATTCCTCTATATACAGAGCCCCCCTCTATATACACAGCCCCCCCTCTATATCCACAGCCATTCCTCTGTCAAGGCTTCTACTCACCTCTTCATAAAAGCAAATTAGATTGGTTTGACAACTTCTATCCTTAGTAAACCCATGCTGGCTATCACTTATAATACTATTATCCCCTATGTATTCCTGTATGTAATCCCTTATAAGTCCTTCAAACAATTTACCCACAATGCACGTTAAACTTACCGGTCTATAGTTTCCTGGGGAAGACTTAACTAACTACACATCATATCATACAGAGAATGGCCAAATTCTATCATTTTTTTTTCTTATCAACTTGTTCCTGAAAGTTAAACAGATTTGTAAATGACTTCTTTTAAACAAAAGCTTAATCCTTCCAGTACTTATCCAATATCAACAAATGATTAAGGGGTAGGTGCGTAAAATTTAAATAGGTACTGTCAAATAAAAACGTTTGATATGTTGTAAAGCATATATAACCAATAGGTTTTGCAATTGCTTTAATTAGAAAATTTTCAGTATTTCATACTGAAAAAGCCAGTCAAACAACTGCCCCCCCCGCCTTCTGGAATGCATTCAGTGCTTCTGTGTACACCGCTACGTCTTGGAGGGGGGAGGGGCTGTACACACTGCAGAGTCATGTGAAGGGAGGGGGAGGGGCAGGAAGACTGCTGCCGGGCTCTCACTGATGTCTGCTGTGTGAGAGGCGGAAACACATGGCATTGCAGATGAAAAAGTAAGTAAAAATCCTTTTTCAGTGAGAAAAATCAAAGCACTGCACTGCTCTCTGTCCATAACGCTGATGTGACTAGGAGGTGAAACGCTGCTGGGATCAGCTTTTCTGTGTAACACAGACACAGGCAGTCCGTCTTATCCCTCTGCTGTGTATGGCATGAAGTGAGCAGCCGCAAAATAGGGCTGTGACATCACAGGGGTGACTGGCTGCTGATAGGCTGCATCCTGCATGTGATTCAGGGTCATCCCGCCTACCTCCCTTCCTGACTTGCCTTCCCAGCATGTACTGACATGTGGATCTGCCATTTTAGATGCCCTAGAGCCTGGAATGCAGTAAAATGGAGTTTAATGAAGCGATTTGCGCGATAGAATCATGGTGATATTCGCATTTGTTCCAAATCAAATTTTTCATGAAATTCGTAACGAATTTGGGTTCATTAGCTTTGATTTGCTCATCTCTAATTCTCACGCCTAGTGGGAGGTGGTGTAGCTTTGCACCTAAAAAGTACTTTCTATATCAAAAGTTGCATAAAAGTCGTTATATGCTGTTTGCGCCTGAACCGTGCCAAAACATAGACAAAAAAAATGCTCTAAAATCAATGATAAATCTCCCCCTATATGTGAAAATAAGTGACCTGTGTAAAATTATGAAATGTATAGGAATAGTTATCCTATGTGTTCAACTGATACCAATAATCGTTATTAAAAAAATAATGTAAGAATATGTATATATTTATTGAAGTGATTGTTGGCTACACCACTGGAAACTGTTGCAGGCTACAAAGTGTGTTCAGTTTATAAAACAAAGAATGAGACAAACACTTGAATAATGGTAAATGGTGAAGCTTGATCGAGGCCCCTAATCCGAATCTGCATGAAAAGAGAGAATGGTAAGTAAATCTAGGATATATTGTCACATTACTATAATAGTCATAAGATCACAGGATACATCTTTAGTGAGATATTTCATATATTCCTGTGATGACAGTGAAATCTACATTGAGCACATAAGGGCGGAGAGAGCCCAACTCGTGGATCCATCTCAGCTCGCATCGTTTCAGTTTGCTGATTTCGTCACCACCCCTCTTGGTCACTGGTATGTGATCCAAAAGGGTAAAGTGTAAGTCTGGTTCCCTGTGTCCCATATCTGTGAAAAGTTTCCACACAGGTAAATCAATATGCTTTTTACAAATTGAGTAACGGTGTTGATTAAAGTGTGTTCTGAAATCGAGTGTGGTTACACACCTACGTACAGCAGGTGACATGTCAATACGTAGACCACGAACTCTGAACTACAGGTCAGATACCATCTGATCTTATATTCTTTGTATTTGTATGAAGAAAGGAAAATATGGCCACTCACCATGTTCATCTTGCTTTATTGCATGAAAAAATACTCCCATAGGCACATAGGGAGAGGGAAGGAGCCGGGGGCACAAGAGGCAACAAGCTCTGTTTCGCACTTAGCAAAGTGCTTCTTCCGGCCGGAAGGCCGGAAGAAGCACTTTGCTAAGTGCGAAACGGAGCACCACCGTCATTGATTTGCAAAAAACCATCCAAGTCCATGGACCGGCTTATTATCTGCATAATCGCAGTGACTTAGTAACATTCTCTCTATCTACTTATATTCTTTGTTCTTGGTGGGATGTGTGAAGCTCGGACCTTTGTTCACAATTAATACAATTACGACATGGAAAACTCCCCTTGTTTTGTGCCGTGATATGTATAAAGGCCTGCGCAGCTGGCCTTATTTTGTGGGAGGAGCAGGCTGCCTTTAAGAACTAACGGCCGCCTCACATCCAGACGCCGTGGGTTCTTCGGTTGCAGGTCATGTTACGTCATCCCTGATCAGCTGACAGTCGGGTCAGCTGACCGGAAGTTGAGCTGACTGGAAGTTTGGTTGGCGTCGGTATGGGTAAGTGGCTGGGACTGACTGAGGCATGCGGCGGCGCCCTCCTCGCTCCGGAGGTAAGCCGCAGCTTCGGAGGGACCTCAGTCAGTCCAGCCCTGGTGTTTATATGCTTTATTTGGCGCACGATTAACACTGTTATGGGGACCTGGGGCCGCATCGCGGGCGCGGCGTGAGGCCACGGGATGCGGCACCAGGTGTGTGACATGAGTTTTTTCGGTCGCATCTAATCGCCGCAGGTTCTTCACGTCATCCCCGATCAGCTGACTGTTGGGTCAGCTGATTGGAAGCTCATTTGGAGTCAAAGCCGGTGTGGGTAAGTGGTTGGGACTGGCTGAGGTGTGAGGCGGCAAGCCGCAGCTTCGGGGGGAACCTCAGTCAGTCCAGCCCTGGGGATTATATATTTTGGGGGGCACAATTAATAGTGTGGTATTCACGTGGGATTTCCTTTCATATATTTCATATTTATACTTTAGGGTTTCCGGGCGGTGTGCCTCCAGCTGTTGCGGAGCTACAAATCTCACTTATACTGCGATGGATTTGAGTTGGATCTCCACTTCAGGTGGGAGTTCTGTCCTTAATAAACAGGAAAGGTGTATTGTTTAGGTTTGGGGCTTGTCAGTTGACAATTTCTATTTATTCAACACGTTATTTGCACAAATTACGCTTTTCATGCGTTCCGCTATGTTATTTAAAAAAATAAAAATAAATAAATATGTACGCTCATTTAGTCATTTCATGCACACATTTCTTATACATAGACGGTCATGTAGTTGTGCCGGGCACACGCTTCTTTTTCTACGCATATGCTCATATAGTTGTCGGTGTACACGCTCTTATGAGTTAATTTATGGTCTGTGCACGTAGTTGGTCTGTACATTCTCATATAATTTGTTCGCTCTTATAATTTTTTCTACACATGCGATCATATTGTTATTCCGGGTTGTTGTATACGTCCATAGCATTTATACCATACGCACGTTTATAGGAGTCACGCTGTACACACGCTGGTAGGATTCATGCTGTACACATCCTGGTAGGATTCATGCTGTACACACGCTGGTAGGATTCATGCTGTATACACATTTGTAGGTTTTATGTTTTACACACGCTGGTAGGATTCATGCTGTACACACGCTGGTTGGATTTATGCTGTACACATGCTGATTGGATTTATGCTGTACACATCCTTGTAGGATTCATGCCGTACTCACGCTCGTAGGATTCATGCTGTATACACGTTTGTAGGTTTTATGTTTTACACACGCTGGTAGGATTCATGCTGTACACATGCTGGTTGGATTTATGCTGTACACATGCTGGTTGGATTTATGCTGTACACGTTTGTAGGATTCTGCTGTACACATGCTTGTAGGATTTATGCTGTACATACGTTATAGGATTTATGCTGTACAAACGTTTGTAGGATTTATGCTGTACACACGCTGGTAGGATTTATGCTGTACATACGTCTGTAGGATTCTGCTGAACATACGCTTGTGGGTTTTATGCTGTACACGCTATAGATTCTCATCATTCATACGCTTGTAGATTTTATACTGTACACACGCTCATAGGATTCATGCAGTACTTGTAGGACATACGCTCGTAGGGTTATATTGTATACACACTTGAAGAGTCATATTTTATATACGCTTGTAAGGTTTATACTGTACACAAGCTTGTAGAAATTATATGGTACACTCACTTGTAGGATTTATAACCGTACACTCGCTCGTAGGACTTATATTGTACTCACACTTGTGCACGTTTGTAGGATTCATGCTGGTAACATTTATATGGTACACACGCTTGTACAGGCCTGTAGGATTCAGGAGTTTCTTATTGTTTATACGCTTGTCGGATTTATACTATACACACGCTCGTAGGATTCATGCTTTATTTTTTGGGCTCATCCTGCACATACGCTTGTAGGGTCATACTGTATACACGCTTGTAGAGTTTATACTGTACACACGCTTGTAGGGTCATACCGTACACACGCTTGTAGGGTTTATACTGTATATACACTTGTAGGGTTTATACAGTACACACACTTGTAGAACTTATGCTGTACACTCGCTTATAGGATTCATACTGTACTCTCGCTTGTAGGATTATAGTGTACACTCTCCTTTTAGGATTTATACTGTACACTTGCTTGTAGGATTTATACTGCACTCACTCTTGTGCACGTTTGAAGGGTTCATGCTTGTAGCATTTATACTATACGCACGCTTGTACATGCTTGTAGGATTGTGCTGTTAACATACTTGTAGAGTTTTCTGCTGCACACACACTGGTAGGATATGCTGTACACGCGCTTGGTGGATTCATACTTTACACATTAGGATTATACAATACATTCACTTGTAGCATTTATACTGTACACTCGCTTGCATAATTTATACTGTATACTCGCTTGGACAAGCTTGTAGGATTTATTTTGTACACGCGCTTGTTGGGTTCATACGGTACACACTCTTGCAGGTTTCATGCAGTACATACGATTGTAGCATACATACCATACACTTGCTCGTAGGTTTTACGCTGTATACACGCTTGTACACGCTTGCAGGGTTCATACTACACACGCTCTTGTAGGAGTCATGTTGTACACACACTCATAGGAATCACACTGGGTACACGCTCACACGAGTTATAGTGTACGCACGTTCACAGCATTACACGGTTCTCACGCTCGTAGGATTAATACTGAACATGCACTCATAAGGATCGTGCTGCACACCCGGTCGCAGGACTTGTATCGTGCAGGTTTGTAGGGTTATATTACATGTGTGCTCGTGGGAATCATGCTGCGCGTGCGCTCGTGGCATGTGTTCTGTACATGCGCTTGCGGTATTTGTGAAGTCCGCACGCTCGCAGCGTTTGTGCAGTGCACATGCTCATTCAGCGCATGGGGTGTGGCCCTGTACGCAGGTATATGGTCATAATAGTTGCTACATGCTTGCATATTTTTCGTCATCGGTTGTGGTTTGCCATATATGCATTCGCTGGTGGTGCATACGCGCATATAGTTGGCCCGAGTATAGGTTCATCAAGTTGGTGGTACAGCCACGCATAGCTGTTTTATGTCAGTTTGGCACATAGTCGTTCTGTACACATCTGTATATAGGCAGGGAGATACATGGCAGTTGTTGCTGACACGTCTTCAGAATGACAATTGCACGACGCACAGGCGGTGTCTACCCATTAAACCCTTCACGCTGCAGACGGGGTATGTTGCATTATCGTTGCTACTGACATGTCTTCAGAACGACATTGACACTACACACAGGCGGTATTTATCCATTAAGCCCGCCATGTTGCAGAAAGGGTACATTGCATTATTGTTGTTACTGACACCCCTTCAGCACAACAATAGCATGACACATAGGTGGTGTATACCCATTATGCCTGCCTTGTCTGCAGGGGGATACATTGCAGTTGTTGTTACTGACACGTCTTTAGAGCAACGACATTATGACACATAGGTGGCGTATACCTGTTATGCCTGCCACGCCTGCAGGAAGGGTACGTCGCATAATTGCTGTTACCGACACGCCTTCAGAACAGCAATAACACCACACATAGGTGATGTTTACCCATTATACCTGCTACGTCAGCAGGGGGATACATTGCATAGTTGTTGTTGCTGACACTTCTTCAGAGCAACAACATTACAACACATAGATGGTGTATACCCATCACGCCTGCCTCGCCTGCAGGGGGATACATTGCATGGTTGTTACTGACACGCCTTCAGAGCAACAGCATTACGACACATAGATGGTGTATACCCATCAAGCCTGCCACGCCTGCAGGGGGGTACGTTGCATGGTTGTTACTGACACGCCTTCAGAGCAACAGCATTATGACACATAGGCGGTGATATACTCATTATTCCTGACACGTATATAAATAAATAAAAAAATTATAAAATATATATATATATGTATATATATATATATATATATATATATACATACAGTAGAGAGATCGCCTCACATCAGTACTTTCTAGTTATTGCACAGTGGGATAGACACTGTATGAATAAATTCATGTGTTGCATCATACGTCAGTGTTTCAGGTAGTTGTATAGTGATTCTAGGCACATGTGTGGATAAGTCGCTCTGTGCATCTGGTCATATAGTTTGTTCAGTGTATATGCTCACCCATACAGTTCGTTCTAGCCACATGTTCATAGTTTGTTCGGTACATACGCTCCAAGCTTATACATACACTCATTTAGTTGACCTAGACCAGTCACGTCTACAGGTCAGCCTGAATACAACCTGACATGACTAAGGGTGGCGATAATGTCTTTGTATACGTTGTGTTCTTTCAGCAATTGGGTTATGCTACAGGGATAGCATGATGTTTCCATTGTTAATTACCACGTCTATAGGTATGTCATGGTTACGACCTGTTTTGGTTCAGGGTGACGGTCATACTGTTAGTTACAGATTTAGTTGAGTCTTTCATGTTTTGACCTATCACGTCTATAGGTCAGTTCAGTTGCGACATGACACGACTTCAGGTCGGCGGTAACGTCATCACGTATCCATACGTTTACTTAGCATTGGGGACATAGCTTGGTTCTGTGTGATTAGTTTGTTTTGTCTTTGCCTAGATTGTTGAGGTTAGTAGTCACATGTTGGGTGAGTCTCATCATCATGTTGCTGCATAAGGGGTTGCATTGCCGTTCACGTCCACAGGTTGGTTACAGTGGTAACATGACACAGGATTAAGTTGATGATTACGTAGTCTTTGTGTATACACATTGTTAGCACTCTGAGTTGTATATACGGACATAGGGTTGTTCTCAGTCGAGACTTTTCATGCCCACAGCTCACAGAGAACTTCCAACACGTAGCCTAGAAAACTTAAGTGATGTTTTCATTAGATACCTAGTTAATGTCTAACTTTCCATTTTATTCTACGTGCATTCATCGGGTTTTGCCATTTTCCTTGCATCCAGCATAATACTATCAAAATATATCTGTCAGGTATCCAGCATAACATTGCGTGGTTTTCCTCTGACAGGGAGCCATTGTTTGAATTCCATTCCATGCTATCAAAACTACCTTGAAGAGTGTACGAAGAGGGAGGTTGCGTGCCCTCTAGCAGCCGTCAGCTCTAGCAGCTGACCTAGTTAGTTGGTCAGCTGTCGCTTAGGTAATTCCCTATCAGGACATCAGGACAGCTCATCGTTAGAGGCCGTGCTGTTGTTCAGTTGTCATGGTTTCCTAAGGTTAGGGGAATTACATGCAGAGGCATGGCCGTAGTTACAATAGCTTTGTAGGGATCAAATAATTACATGTTGAAAAGAGATGGCTGATGCTTTTGAAATGTTGGTTTGTAAATGTACTTTTATGCAATTATAGGGTTTTGCCCTCTTTTTCTCCAGGCATATTCTATACGCTGCAGTTATGGCACACCTCAGACTGCTTGGTTAGTTAGGGGTTGGTATTCAGCAGTAGTAGGGTAGGTAGGTACGCTTCTCGGGCAGGAGCTACGACCACAAGTATAAAGGCCTGCGCAGCTGGCCTGAGTTTGTGGGAGGAGCGGGCTGCCTTTAACCCCTTAAGGACCCAGCCCAAATATACCTTAAGGACCCGGCCATTTTTTGCACATCTGACCACTGTCACTTCAAGCATTAATAACTCTGGAATGCTTTTACCTTTCATTCTGATTCAGAGATTGTTTTTTCATGACATATTCTACTTTATGTTAGTGGTAAAATTTTGTCGATACTTGCATAATTTCTTGGTGAAAAATTCTAAAATTTGATGAAGCTCACTGCTTGTAAGGAAAATGGATATTCCAAATAAATTATACATTGATTCACATATACAATATGTCTACTTTATGTTTGCATCATAAAATTGACGTGTTTTTACTTTTGGAAGACACCAGAGGGCTTCAAAGTTTACCAGGGACAGTATCAAACGCTTTGGCAAAATCCAGAAACACTATATCCACAGCCATTCCTCTATATACGCAGCCCCCCTCTATATACAGAGCCCCCCTCTATATCCACAGCCATTCCTCTATATACACAGCCCCCCCTCTATATCCACAGCCATTCCTCTGTCAAGGCTTCTACTCACCTCTTCATAAAAGCAAATTAGATTGGTTTGACAACTTCTATCCTTAGTAAACCCATGCTGGCTATCACTTATAATACTATTATCCCCTATGTATTCCTGTATGTAATCCCTTATAAGTCCTTCAAACAATTTACCCACAATGCACGTTAAACTTACCGGTCTATAGTTTCCTGGGGAAGACTTAACTAACTACACATCATATCATACAGAGAATGGCCAAACTCTATCATTTTTTTTTTTTCTTATCAACTTGTTCCTGAAAGTTAAACAGATTTGTAAATGACTTCTTTTTAAAAAAAAGCTTAATCCTTCCAGTACTTATCCAATATCAACAAATGATTAAGGGGTAGGTGCGTAAAATTTAAATAGGTACTGTCAAATAAAAACATTTGATATGTTGTAAAGCATATATAACCAATAGGTTTTGCAATTGCTTTAATTAGAAAATTTTCAGTATTTCATACTGAAAAAGCCAGTCAAACAACTGCCCCCCCCCCCACGCCTTCTGGAATGCATTCAGTGCTTCTGTGTACACCGCTACGTCTTGGAGGGGGGAGGGGCTGTACACACTGCAGACTCATGTGAAGGGAGGGGGAGGGGCAGGAAGACTGCTGCCGGGCTCTCACTGATGTCTGCTGTGTGAGAGGCGGAAACACATGGCATTGCAGACGAAAAAGTAAGTAAAAATCCTTTTTCAGTGAGAAAAATCAAAGCACTGCACTGCTCTCTGTCCATAACGCTGATGTGACTAGGAGGTGAAACGCTGCTGGGATCAGCTTTTCTGTGTAACACAGACACAGGCAGTCCGTCTTATCCCTCTGCTGTGTATGGCATGAAGTGAGCAGCCGCAAAATAGGGCTGTGACATCACAGGGGTGACTGGCTGCTGATAGGCTGCATCCTGCATGTGATTCAGGGTCATCCCGCCTACCTCCCTTCCTGACTTGCCTTCCCGCCTTCCCAGCATGTACTGACATGTGGATCTGCCATTTTAGATGCCATAGAGCCTGGAATGCAGTAAAATGGAGTTTAATGAAGCGATTCGCGCGATAGAATCATGGTGATATTCGCATTTGTCGCAAATCAAATTTTTCATGAAATTCGTAACGAATTTGGGTTCATCAGCTTTGATTTGCTCATCTCTAATTCTCACGCCTAGTGGGAGGTGGTGTAGCTTTGCACCTAAAAAGTACTTTCTATATCAAAAGTTGCATAAAAGTCGTTATATGCTGTTTGCGCCTGAACCGTGCCAAAACATAGACAAAAAAAATGCTCTAAAATCAATGATAAATCTCCCCCTATATGTGAAAATAAGTGACCTGTGTAAAATTATGAAATGTATAGGAATAGTTATCCTATGTGTTCAACTGATACCAATAATCGTTATTAAAAAAATAATGTAAGAATATGTATATATTTATTGAAGTGATTGTTGGCTACACCACTGGAAACTGTTGCAGGCTACAAAGTGTGTTCAGTTTATAAAACAAAGAATGAGACAAACACTTGAATAATGGTAAATGGTGAAGCTTGATCGAGGCCCCTAATCCGAATCTGCATGAAAAGAGAGAATGGTAAGTAAATCTAGGATATATTGTCACATTACTATAATAGTCATAAGATCACAGGATACATCTTTAGTGAGATATTTCATATATTCCTGTGATGACAGTGAAATCCACATTGAGCACATAAGGGCGGAGAGAGCCCAACTCGTGGATCCATCTCAGCTCGCATCGTTTCAGTTTGCTGATTTCGTCACCACCCCTCTTGGTCACTGGTATGTGATCCAAAAGGGTAAAGTGTAAGTCTGGTTCCCTGTGTCCCATATCTGTGAAAAGTTTCCACACAGGTAAATCAATATGCTTTTTACAAATTGAGTAACGGTGTTGATTAAAGTGTGTTCTGAAATCGAGTGTGGTTACACACCTACGTACAGCAGGTGACATGTCAATACGTAGACCACGAACTCTGAACTACAGGTCAGATACCATCTGATCTTATATTCTTTGTATTTGTATGAAGAAAGGAAAATATGGCCACTCACCATGTTCATCTTGCTTTATTGCATGATAAAATACTCCCATAAGCACATAGGGAGAGGGAAGGAGCCGGGGGCACAAGAGGCAACAAGCTCTGTTTCGCACTTAGCAAAGTGCTTCTTCCGGCCGGAAGGCCGGAAGAAGCACTTTGCTAAGTGCGAAACGGAGCACCACCGTCATTGATTTGCAAAAAAACATCCAAGTCCATGGACCGGCTTATTATCTGCATAATCGCAGTGACTTAGTAACATTCTCTCTATCTACTTATATTCTTTGTTCTTGGTGGGATGTGTGAAGCTCGGACCTTTGTTCACAATTAATACAATTACGACATGGAAAACTCCCCTTGTTTTGTGCCGTGATATGTATAAAGGCCTGCGCAGCTGGCCTTATTTTGTGGGAGGAGCGGGCTGCCTTTAAGAACCCACGGCCGCCTCACATCCAGACGCCGTGGGTTCTTCGGTTGCAGGTCATGTTACGTCATCCCTGATCAGCTGACAGTCGGGTCAGCTGGCCGGAAGTTGAGCTGACTGGAAGTTTGGTTGGCGTCGGTATGGGTAAGTGGCTGGGACTGACTGAGGCATGCGGCGGCGCCCTCCTCGCTCCGGAGGTAAGCCGCAGCTTCGGAGGGACCTCAGTCAGTCCAGCCCTGGTGTTTATATGCTTTATTTGGCGCACGATTAACACTGTTATGGGGACCTGGGGCCGCATCGCGGGCGCGGCGTGAGGCCACGGGATGCGGCACCAGGTGTGTGACATGAGTTTTTTCGGTCGCATCTAATCGCCGCAGGTTCTTCACGTCATCCCCGATCAGCTGACTGTTGGGTCAGCTGATTGGAAGCTCATTTGGAGTCAAAGCCGGTGTGGGTAAGTGGTTGGGACTGGCTGAGGTGTGAGGCGGCAAGCCGCAGCTTCGGGGGGAACCTCAGTCAGTCCAGCCCTGGGGATTATATATTTTGGGGGGCACAATTAATAGTGTGGTATTCACGTGGGATTTCCTTTCATATATTTCATATTTATACTTTAGGGTTTCCGGGCGGTGTGCCTCCAGCTGTTGCGGAGCTACAAATCTCACTTATACTGCGATGGATTTGAGTTGGATCTCCACTTCAGGTGGGAGTTCTGTCCTTAATAAACAGGAAAGGTGTATTGTTTAGGTTTGGGGCTTGTCAGTTGACAATTTCTATTTATTCAACACGTTATTTGCACAAATTACGCTTTTCATGCGTTCCGCTATGTTATTTAAAAAAATAAAAATAAATAAATATGTACGCTCATTTAGTCATTTCATGCACACATTTCTTATACATAGACGGTCATGTAGTTGTGCCGGGCACACGCTTCTTTTTCTACGCATATGCTCATATAGTTGTCGGTGTACACGCTCTTATGAGTTAATTTATATAAGTTATGGTCTGTGCACGTAGTTGGTCTGTACATTCTCATATAATTTGTTCGCTCTTATAATTTTTTCTACACATGCGATCATATTGTTATTCCGGGTTGTTGTATACGTCCATAGCATTTATACCATACGCACGTTTATAGGAGTCACGCTGTACACACGCTGGTAGGATTCATGCTGTACACATCCTGGTAGGATTCATGCTGTACACACGCTGGTAGGATTCATGCTGTATACACATTTGTAGGTTTTATGTTTTACACACGCTGGTAGGATTCATGCTGTACACACGCTGGTTGGATTTATGCTGTACACATGCTGATTGGATTTATGCTGTACACATCCTTGTAGGATTCATGCCGTACTCACGCTCGTAGGATTCATGCTGTATACACGTTTGTAGGTTTTATGTTTTACACACGCTGGTAGGATTCATGCTGTACACATGCTGGTTGGATTTATGCTGTACACATGCTGGTTGGATTTATGCTGTACACGTTTGTAGGATTCTGCTGTACACATGCTTGTAGGATTTATGCTGTACATACGTTATAGGATTTATGCTGTACAAACGTTTGTAGGATTTATGCTGTACACACGCTGGTAGGATTTATGCTGTACATACGTCTGTAGGATTCTGCTGAACATACGCTTGTGGGTTTTATGCTGTACACGCTATAGATTCTCATCATTCATACGCTTGTAGATTTTATACTGTACACACGCTCATAGGATTCATGCAGTACTTGTAGGACATACGCTCGTAGGGTTATATTGTATACACACTTGAAGAGTCATATTTTATATACGCTTGTAAGGTTTATACTGTACACAAGCTTGTAGAAATTATATGGTACACTCACTTGTAGGATTTATAACCGTACACTCGCTCGTAGGACTTATATTGTACTCACACTTGTGCACGTTTGTAGGATTCATGCTGGTAACATTTATATGGTACACACGCTTGTACAGGCCTGTAGGATTCAGGAGTTTCTTATTGTTTATACGCTTGTCGGATTTATACTATACACACGCTCGTAGGATTCATGCTTTATTTTTTGGGCTCATCCTGCACATACGCTTGTAGGGTCATACTGTATACACGCTTGTAGAGTTTATACTGTACACACGCTTGTAGGGTCATACCGTACACACGCTTGTAGGGTTTATACTGTATATACACTTGTAGGGTTTATACAGTACACACACTTGTAGAACTTATGCTGTACACTCGCTTATAGGATTCATACTGTACTCTCGCTTGTAGGATTATAGTGTACACTCTCCTTTTAGGATTTATACTGTACACTTGCTTGTAGGATTTATACTGCACTCACTCTTGTGCACGTTTGAAGGGTTCATGCTTGTAGCATTTATACTATACGCACGCTTGTACATGCTTGTAGGATTGTGCTGTTAACATACTTGTAGAGTTTTCTGCTGCACACACACTGGTAGGATATGCTGTACACGCGCTTGGTGGATTCATACTTTACACATTAGGATTATACAATACATTCACTTGTAGCATTTATACTGTACACTCGCTTGCATAATTTATACTGTATACTCGCTTGGACAAGCTTGTAGGATTTATTTTGTACACGCGCTTGTTGGGTTCATACGGTACACACTCTTGCAGGTTTCATGCAGTACATACGATTGTAGCATACATACCATACACTTGCTCGTAGGTTTTACGCTGTATACACGCTTGTACACGCTTGCAGGGTTCATACTACACACGCTCTTGTAGGAGTCATGTTGTACACACACTCATAGGAATCACACTGGGTACACGCTCACACGAGTTATAGTGTACGCACGTTCACAGCATTACACGGTTCTCACGCTCGTAGGATTAATACTGAACATGCACTCATAAGGATCGTGCTGCACACCCGGTCGCAGGACTTGTATCGTGCAGGTTTGTAGGGTTATATTACATGTGTGCTCGTGGGAATCATGCTGCGCGTGCGCTCGTGGCATGTGTTCTGTACATGCGCTTGCGGTATTTGTGAAGTCCGCACGCTCGCAGCGTTTGTGCAGTGCACATGCTCATTCAGCGCATGGGGTGTGGCCCTGTACGCAGGTATATGGTCATAATAGTTGCTACATGCTTGCATATTTTTCGTCATCGGTTGTGGTTTGCCATATATGCATTCGCTGGTGGTGCATACGCGCATATAGTTGGCCCGAGTATAGGTTCATCAAGTTGGTGGTACAGCCACGCATAGCTGTTTTATGTCAGTTTGGCACATAGTCGTTCTGTACACATCTGTATATAGGCAGGGAGATACATGGCAGTTGTTGCTGACACGTCTTCAGAATGACAATTGCACGACGCACAGGCGGTGTCTACCCATTAAACCCTTCACGCTGCAGACGGGGTATGTTGCATTATCGTTGCTACTGACATGTCTTCAGAACGACATTGACACTACACACAGGCGGTATTTATCCATTAAGCCCGCCATGTTGCAGAAAGGGTACATTGCATTATTGTTGTTACTGACACCCCTTCAGCACAACAATAGCATGACACATAGGTGGTGTATACCCATTATGCCTGCCTTGTCTGCAGGGGGATACATTGCAGTTGTTGTTACTGACACGTCTTTAGAGCAACGACATTATGACACATAGGTGGCGTATACCTGTTATGCCTGCCACGCCTGCAGGAAGGGTACGTCGCATAATTGCTGTTACCGACACGCCTTCAGAACAGCAATAACACCACACATAGGTGATGTTTACCCATTATACCTGCTACGTCAGCAGGGGGATACATTGCATAGTTGTTGTTGCTGACACTTCTTCAGAGCAACAACATTACAACACATAGATGGTGTATACCCATCACGCCTGCCTCGCCTGCAGGGGGATACATTGCATGGTTGTTACTGACACGCCTTCAGAGCAACAGCATTACGACACATAGATGGTGTATACCCATCAAGCCTGCCACGCCTGCAGGGGGGTACGTTGCATGGTTGTTACTGACACGCCTTCAGAGCAACAGCATTATGACACATAGGCGGTGATATACTCATTATTCCTGACACGTATATAAATAAATAAAAAAATTATAAAATATATATATATATGTATATATATATATATATATATATATATACATACAGTAGAGAGATCGCCTCACATCAGTACTTTCTAGTTATTGCACAGTGGGATAGACACTGTATGAATAAATTCATGTGTTGCATCATACGTCAGTGTTTCAGGTAGTTGTATAGTGATTCTAGGCACATGTGTGGATAAGTCGCTCTGTGCATCTGGTCATATAGTTTGTTCAGTGTATATGCTCACCCATACAGTTCGTTCTAGCCACATGTTCATAGTTTGTTCGGTACATACGCTCCAAGCTTATACATACACTCATTTAGTTGACCTAGACCAGTCACGTCTACAGGTCAGCCTGAATACAACCTGACATGACTAAGGGTGGCGATAATGTCTTTGTATACGTTGTGTTCTTTCAGCAATTGGGTTATGCTACAGGGATAGCATGATGTTTCCATTGTTAATTACCACGTCTATAGGTATGTCATGGTTACGACCTGTTTTGGTTCAGGGTGACGGTCATACTGTTAGTTACAGATTTAGTTGAGTCTTTCATGTTTTGACCTATCACGTCTATAGGTCAGTTCAGTTGCGACATGACACGACTTCAGGTCGGCGGTAACGTCATCACGTATCCATACGTTTACTTAGCATTGGGGACATAGCTTGGTTCTGTGTGATTAGTTTGTTTTGTCTTTGCCTAGATTGTTGAGGTTAGTAGTCACATGTTGGGTGAGTCTCATCATCATGTTGCTGCATAAGGGGTTGCATTGCCGTTCACGTCCACAGGTTGGTTACAGTGGTAACATGACACAGGATTAAGTTGATGATTACGTAGTCTTTGTGTATACACATTGTTAGCACTCTGAGTTGTATATACGGACATAGGGTTGTTCTCAGTCGAGACTTTTCATGCCCACAGTTCACAGAGAACTTCCAACACGTAGCCTAGAAAACTTAAGTGATGTTTTCATTAGATACCTAGTTAATGTCTAACTTTCCATTTTATTCTACGTGCATTCATCGGGTTTTGCCATTTTCCTTGCATCCAGCATAATACTATCAAAATATATCTGTCAGGTATCCAGCATAACATTGCGTGGTTTTCCTCTGACAGGGAGCCATTGTTTGAATTCCATTCCATGCTATCAAAACTACCTTGAAGAGTGTACGAAGAGGGAGGTTGCGTGCCCTCTAGCAGCCGTCAGCTCTAGCAGCTGACCTAGTTAGTTGGTCAGCTGTCGCTTAGGTAATTCCCTATCAGGACATCAGGACAGCTCATCGTTAGAGGCCGTGCTGTTGTTCAGTTGTCATGGTTTCCTAAGGTTAGGGGAATTACATGCAGAGGCATGGCCGTAGTTACAATAGCTTTGTAGGGATCAAATAATTACATGTTGAAAAGAGATGGCTGATGCTTTTGAAATGTTGGTTTGTAAATGTACTTTTATGCAATTATAGGGTTTTGCCCTCTTTTTCTCCAGGCATATTCTATACGCTGCAGTTATGGCACACCTCAGACTGCTTGGTTAGTTAGGGGTTGGTATTCAGCAGTAGTAGGGTAGGTAGGTACGCTTCTCGGGCAGGAGCTACGACCACAAGTATAAAGGCCTGCGCAGCTGGCCTGAGTTTGTGGGAGGAGCGGGCTGCCTTTAACCCCTTAAGGACCCAGCCCAAATATACCTTAAGGACCCGGCCATTTTTTGCACATCTGACCACTGTCACTTCAAGCATTAATAACTCTGGAATGCTTTTACCTTTCATTCTGATTCAGAGATTGTTTTTTCATGACATATTCTACTTTATGTTAGTGGTAAAATTTTGTCGATACTTGCATAATTTCTTGGTGAAAAATTCTAAAATTTGATGAAGCTCACTGCTTGTAAGGAAAATGGATATTCCAAATAAATTATACATTGATTCACATATACAATATGTCTACTTTATGTTTGCATCATAAAATTGACGTGTTTTTACTTTTGGAAGACACCAGAGGGCTTCAAAGTTTACCAGGGACAGTATCAAACGCTTTGGCAAAATCCAGAAACACTATATCCACAGCCATTCCTCTATATACGCAGCCCCCCTCTATATACAGAGCCCCCCTCTATATCCACAGCCATTCCTCTATATACACAGCCCCCCCTCTATATCCACAGCCATTCCTCTGTCAAGGCTTCTACTCACCTCTTCATAAAAGCAAATTAGATTGGTTTGACAACTTCTATCCTTAGTAAACCCATGCTGGCTATCACTTATAATACTATTATCCCCTATGTATTCCTGTATGTAATCCCTTATAAGTCCTTCAAACAATTTACCCACAATGCACGTTAAACTTACCGGTCTATAGTTTCCTGGGGAAGACTTAACTAACTACACATCATATCATACAGAGAATGGCCAAACTCTATCATTTTTTTTTTTCTTATCAACTTGTTCCTGAAAGTTAAACAGATTTGTAAATGACTTCTTTTTAAAAAAAAGCTTAATCCTTCCAGTACTTATCCAATATCAACAAATGATTAAGGGGTAGGTGCGTAAAATTTAAATAGGTACTGTCAAATAAAAACATTTGATATGTTGTAAAGCATATATAACCAATAGGTTTTGCAATTGCTTTAATTAGAAAATTTTCAGTATTTCATACTGAAAAAGCCAGTCAAACAACTGCCCCCCCCCCCCACGCCTTCTGGAATGCATTCAGTGCTTCTGTGTACACCGCTACGTCTTGGAGGGGGGAGGGGCTGTACACACTGCAGACTCATGTGAAGGGAGGGGGAGGGGCAGGAAGACTGCTGCCGGGCTCTCACTGATGTCTGCTGTGTGAGAGGCGGAAACACATGGCATTGCAGACGAAAAAGTAAGTAAAAATCCTTTTTCAGTGAGAAAAATCAAAGCACTGCACTGCTCTCTGTCCATAACGCTGATGTGACTAGGAGGTGAAACGCTGCTGGGATCAGCTTTTCTGTGTAACACAGACACAGGCAGTCCGTCTTATCCCTCTGCTGTGTATGGCATGAAGTGAGCAGCCGCAAAATAGGGCTGTGACATCACAGGGGTGACTGGCTGCTGATAGGCTGCATCCTGCATGTGATTCAGGGTCATCCCGCCTACCTCCCTTCCTGACTTGCCTTCCCGCCTTCCCAGCATGTACTGACATGTGGATCTGCCATTTTAGATGCCATAGAGCCTGGAATGCAGTAAAATGGAGTTTAATGAAGCGATTCGCGCGATAGAATCATGGTGATATTCGCATTTGTCGCAAATCAAATTTTTCATGAAATTCGTAACGAATTTGGGTTCATCAGCTTTGATTTGCTCATCTCTAATTCTCACGCCTAGTGGGAGGTGGTGTAGCTTTGCACCTAAAAAGTACTTTCTATATCAAAAGTTGCATAAAAGTCGTTATATGCTGTTTGCGCCTGAACCGTGCCAAAACATAGACAAAAAAAATGCTCTAAAATCAATGATAAATCTCCCCCTATATGTGAAAATAAGTGACCTGTGTAAAATTATGAAATGTATAGGAATAGTTATCCTATGTGTTCAACTGATACCAATAATCGTTATTAAAAAAATAATGTAAGAATATGTATATATTTATTGAAGTGATTGTTGGCTACACCACTGGAAACTGTTGCAGGCTACAAAGTGTGTTCAGTTTATAAAACAAAGAATGAGACAAACACTTGAATAATGGTAAATGGTGAAGCTTGATCGAGGCCCCTAATCCGAATCTGCATGAAAAGAGAGAATGGTAAGTAAATCTAGGATATATTGTCACATTACTATAATAGTCATAAGATCACAGGATACATCTTTAGTGAGATATTTCATATATTCCTGTGATGACAGTGAAATCCACATTGAGCACATAAGGGCGGAGAGAGCCCAACTCGTGGATCCATCTCAGCTCGCATCGTTTCAGTTTGCTGATTTCGTCACCACCCCTCTTGGTCACTGGTATGTGATCCAAAAGGGTAAAGTGTAAGTCTGGTTCCCTGTGTCCCATATCTGTGAAAAGTTTCCACACAGGTAAATCAATATGCTTTTTACAAATTGAGTAACGGTGTTGATTAAAGTGTGTTCTGAAATCGAGTGTGGTTACACACCTACGTACAGCAGGTGACATGTCAATACGTAGACCACGAACTCTGAACTACAGGTCAGATACCATCTGATCTTATATTCTTTGTATTTGTATGAAGAAAGGAAAATATGGCCACTCACCATGTTCATCTTGCTTTATTGCATGATAAAATACTCCCATAAGCACATAGGGAGAGGGAAGGAGCCGGGGGCACAAGAGGCAACAAGCTCTGTTTCGCACTTAGCAAAGTGCTTCTTCCGGCCGGAAGGCCGGAAGAAGCACTTTGCTAAGTGCGAAACGGAGCACCACCGTCATTGATTTGCAAAAAAAACATCCAAGTCCATGGACCGGCTTATTATCTGCATAATCGCAGTGACTTAGTAACATTCTCTCTATCTACTTATATTCTTTGTTCTTGGTGGGATGTGTGAAGCTCGGACCTTTGTTCACAATTAATACAATTACGACATGGAAAACTCCCCTTGTTTTGTGCCGTGATATGTATAAAGGCCTGCGCAGCTGGCCTTATTTTGTGGGAGGAGCGGGCTGCCTTTAAGAACCCACGGCCGCCTCACATCCAGACGCCGTGGGTTCTTCGGTTGCAGGTCATGTTACGTCATCCCTGATCAGCTGACAGTCGGGTCAGCTGGCCGGAAGTTGAGCTGACTGGAAGTTTGGTTGGCGTCGGTATGGGTAAGTGGCTGGGACTGACTGAGGCATGCGGCGGCGCCCTCCTCGCTCCGGAGGTAAGCCGCAGCTTCGGAGGGACCTCAGTCAGTCCAGCCCTGGTGTTTATATGCTTTATTTGGCGCACGATTAACACTGTTATGGGGACCTGGGGCCGCATCGCGGGCGCGGCGTGAGGCCACGGGATGCGGCACCAGGTGTGTGACATGAGTTTTTTCGGTCGCATCTAATCGCCGCAGGTTCTTCACGTCATCCCCGATCAGCTGACTGTTGGGTCAGCTGATTGGAAGCTCATTTGGAGTCAAAGCCGGTGTGGGTAAGTGGTTGGGACTGGCTGAGGTGTGAGGCGGCAAGCCGCAGCTTCGGGGGGAACCTCAGTCAGTCCAGCCCTGGGGATTATATATTTTGGGGGGCACAATTAATAGTGTGGTATTCACGTGGGATTTCCTTTCATATATTTCATATTTATACTTTAGGGTTTCCGGGCGGTGTGCCTCCAGCTGTTGCGGAGCTACAAATCTCACTTATACTGCGATGGATTTGAGTTGGATCTCCACTTCAGGTGGGAGTTCTGTCCTTAATAAA
>NC_079192.1:9181180-9292533 GCF_029499605.1 Hyla sarda
CCTCTTGGTCACTGGTATGTGATCCAAAAGGGTAAAGTGTAAGTCTGGTTCCCTGTGTCCCATATCTGTGAAAAGTTTCCACACAGGTAAATCAATATGCTTTTTACAAATTGAGTAACGGTGTTGATTAAAGTGTGTTCTGAAATCGAGTGTGGTTACACACCTACGTACAGCAGGTGACATGTCAATACGTAGACCACGAACTCTGAACTACAGGTCAGATACCATCTGATCTTATATTCTTTGTATTTGTATGAAGAAAGGAAAATATGGCCACTCACCATGTTCATCTTGCTTTATTGCATGATAAAATACTCCCATAAGCACATAGGGAGAGGGAAGGAGCCGGGGGCACAAGAGGCAACAAGCTCTGTTTCGCACTTAGCAAAGTGCTTCTTCCGGCCGGAAGGCCGGAAGAAGCACTTTGCTAAGTGCGAAACGGAGCACCACCGTCATTGATTTGCAAAAAAACATCCAAGTCCATGGACCGGCTTATTATCTGCATAATCGCAGTGACTTAGTAACATTCTCTCTATCTACTTATATTCTTTGTTCTTGGTGGGATGTGTGAAGCTCGGACCTTTGTTCACAATTAATACAATTACGACATGGAAAACTCCCCTTGTTTTGTGCCGTGATATGTATAAAGGCCTGCGCAGCTGGCCTTATTTTGTGGGAGGAGCGGGCTGCCTTTAAGAACCCACGGCCGCCTCACATCCAGACGCCGTGGGTTCTTCGGTTGCAGGTCATGTTACGTCATCCCTGATCAGCTGACAGTCGGGTCAGCTGGCCGGAAGTTGAGCTGACTGGAAGTTTGGTTGGCGTCGGTATGGGTAAGTGGCTGGGACTGACTGAGGCATGCGGCGGCGCCCTCCTCGCTCCGGAGGTAAGCCGCAGCTTCGGAGGGACCTCAGTCAGTCCAGCCCTGGTGTTTATATGCTTTATTTGGCGCACGATTAACACTGTTATGGGGACCTGGGGCCGCATCGCGGGCGCGGCGTGAGGCCACGGGATGCGGCACCAGGTGTGTGACATGAGTTTTTTCGGTCGCATCTAATCGCCGCAGGTTCTTCACGTCATCCCCGATCAGCTGACTGTTGGGTCAGCTGATTGGAAGCTCATTTGGAGTCAAAGCCGGTGTGGGTAAGTGGTTGGGACTGGCTGAGGTGTGAGGCGGCAAGCCGCAGCTTCGGGGGGAACCTCAGTCAGTCCAGCCCTGGGGATTATATATTTTGGGGGGCACAATTAATAGTGTGGTATTCACGTGGGATTTCCTTTCATATATTTCATATTTATACTTTAGGGTTTCCGGGCGGTGTGCCTCCAGCTGTTGCGGAGCTACAAATCTCACTTATACTGCGATGGATTTGAGTTGGATCTCCACTTCAGGTGGGAGTTCTGTCCTTAATAAACAGGAAAGGTGTATTGTTTAGGTTTGGGGCTTGTCAGTTGACAATTTCTATTTATTCAACACGTTATTTGCACAAATTACGCTTTTCATGCGTTCCGCTATGTTATTTAAAAAAATAAAAATAAATAAATATGTACGCTCATTTAGTCATTTCATGCACACATTTCTTATACATAGACGGTCATGTAGTTGTGCCGGGCACACGCTTCTTTTTCTACGCATATGCTCATATAGTTGTCGGTGTACACGCTCTTATGAGTTAATTTATATAAGTTATGGTCTGTGCACGTAGTTGGTCTGTACATTCTCATATAATTTGTTCGCTCTTATAATTTTTTCTACACATGCGATCATATTGTTATTCCGGGTTGTTGTATACGTCCATAGCATTTATACCATACGCACGTTTATAGGAGTCACGCTGTACACACGCTGGTAGGATTCATGCTGTACACATCCTGGTAGGATTCATGCTGTACACACGCTGGTAGGATTCATGCTGTATACACATTTGTAGGTTTTATGTTTTACACACGCTGGTAGGATTCATGCTGTACACACGCTGGTTGGATTTATGCTGTACACATGCTGATTGGATTTATGCTGTACACATCCTTGTAGGATTCATGCCGTACTCACGCTCGTAGGATTCATGCTGTATACACGTTTGTAGGTTTTATGTTTTACACACGCTGGTAGGATTCATGCTGTACACATGCTGGTTGGATTTATGCTGTACACATGCTGGTTGGATTTATGCTGTACACGTTTGTAGGATTCTGCTGTACACATGCTTGTAGGATTTATGCTGTACATACGTTATAGGATTTATGCTGTACAAACGTTTGTAGGATTTATGCTGTACACACGCTGGTAGGATTTATGCTGTACATACGTCTGTAGGATTCTGCTGAACATACGCTTGTGGGTTTTATGCTGTACACGCTATAGATTCTCATCATTCATACGCTTGTAGATTTTATACTGTACACACGCTCATAGGATTCATGCAGTACTTGTAGGACATACGCTCGTAGGGTTATATTGTATACACACTTGAAGAGTCATATTTTATATACGCTTGTAAGGTTTATACTGTACACAAGCTTGTAGAAATTATATGGTACACTCACTTGTAGGATTTATAACCGTACACTCGCTCGTAGGACTTATATTGTACTCACACTTGTGCACGTTTGTAGGATTCATGCTGGTAACATTTATATGGTACACACGCTTGTACAGGCCTGTAGGATTCAGGAGTTTCTTATTGTTTATACGCTTGTCGGATTTATACTATACACACGCTCGTAGGATTCATGCTTTATTTTTTGGGCTCATCCTGCACATACGCTTGTAGGGTCATACTGTATACACGCTTGTAGAGTTTATACTGTACACACGCTTGTAGGGTCATACCGTACACACGCTTGTAGGGTTTATACTGTATATACACTTGTAGGGTTTATACAGTACACACACTTGTAGAACTTATGCTGTACACTCGCTTATAGGATTCATACTGTACTCTCGCTTGTAGGATTATAGTGTACACTCTCCTTTTAGGATTTATACTGTACACTTGCTTGTAGGATTTATACTGCACTCACTCTTGTGCACGTTTGAAGGGTTCATGCTTGTAGCATTTATACTATACGCACGCTTGTACATGCTTGTAGGATTGTGCTGTTAACATACTTGTAGAGTTTTCTGCTGCACACACACTGGTAGGATATGCTGTACACGCGCTTGGTGGATTCATACTTTACACATTAGGATTATACAATACATTCACTTGTAGCATTTATACTGTACACTCGCTTGCATAATTTATACTGTATACTCGCTTGGACAAGCTTGTAGGATTTATTTTGTACACGCGCTTGTTGGGTTCATACGGTACACACTCTTGCAGGTTTCATGCAGTACATACGATTGTAGCATACATACCATACACTTGCTCGTAGGTTTTACGCTGTATACACGCTTGTACACGCTTGCAGGGTTCATACTACACACGCTCTTGTAGGAGTCATGTTGTACACACACTCATAGGAATCACACTGGGTACACGCTCACACGAGTTATAGTGTACGCACGTTCACAGCATTACACGGTTCTCACGCTCGTAGGATTAATACTGAACATGCACTCATAAGGATCGTGCTGCACACCCGGTCGCAGGACTTGTATCGTGCAGGTTTGTAGGGTTATATTACATGTGTGCTCGTGGGAATCATGCTGCGCGTGCGCTCGTGGCATGTGTTCTGTACATGCGCTTGCGGTATTTGTGAAGTCCGCACGCTCGCAGCGTTTGTGCAGTGCACATGCTCATTCAGCGCATGGGGTGTGGCCCTGTACGCAGGTATATGGTCATAATAGTTGCTACATGCTTGCATATTTTTCGTCATCGGTTGTGGTTTGCCATATATGCATTCGCTGGTGGTGCATACGCGCATATAGTTGGCCCGAGTATAGGTTCATCAAGTTGGTGGTACAGCCACGCATAGCTGTTTTATGTCAGTTTGGCACATAGTCGTTCTGTACACATCTGTATATAGGCAGGGAGATACATGGCAGTTGTTGCTGACACGTCTTCAGAATGACAATTGCACGACGCACAGGCGGTGTCTACCCATTAAACCCTTCACGCTGCAGACGGGGTATGTTGCATTATCGTTGCTACTGACATGTCTTCAGAACGACATTGACACTACACACAGGCGGTATTTATCCATTAAGCCCGCCATGTTGCAGAAAGGGTACATTGCATTATTGTTGTTACTGACACCCCTTCAGCACAACAATAGCATGACACATAGGTGGTGTATACCCATTATGCCTGCCTTGTCTGCAGGGGGATACATTGCAGTTGTTGTTACTGACACGTCTTTAGAGCAACGACATTATGACACATAGGTGGCGTATACCTGTTATGCCTGCCACGCCTGCAGGAAGGGTACGTCGCATAATTGCTGTTACCGACACGCCTTCAGAACAGCAATAACACCACACATAGGTGATGTTTACCCATTATACCTGCTACGTCAGCAGGGGGATACATTGCATAGTTGTTGTTGCTGACACTTCTTCAGAGCAACAACATTACAACACATAGATGGTGTATACCCATCACGCCTGCCTCGCCTGCAGGGGGATACATTGCATGGTTGTTACTGACACGCCTTCAGAGCAACAGCATTACGACACATAGATGGTGTATACCCATCAAGCCTGCCACGCCTGCAGGGGGGTACGTTGCATGGTTGTTACTGACACGCCTTCAGAGCAACAGCATTATGACACATAGGCGGTGATATACTCATTATTCCTGACACGTATATAAATAAATAAAAAAATTATAAAATATATATATATATGTATATATATATATATATATATATATATACATACAGTAGAGAGATCGCCTCACATCAGTACTTTCTAGTTATTGCACAGTGGGATAGACACTGTATGAATAAATTCATGTGTTGCATCATACGTCAGTGTTTCAGGTAGTTGTATAGTGATTCTAGGCACATGTGTGGATAAGTCGCTCTGTGCATCTGGTCATATAGTTTGTTCAGTGTATATGCTCACCCATACAGTTCGTTCTAGCCACATGTTCATAGTTTGTTCGGTACATACGCTCCAAGCTTATACATACACTCATTTAGTTGACCTAGACCAGTCACGTCTACAGGTCAGCCTGAATACAACCTGACATGACTAAGGGTGGCGATAATGTCTTTGTATACGTTGTGTTCTTTCAGCAATTGGGTTATGCTACAGGGATAGCATGATGTTTCCATTGTTAATTACCACGTCTATAGGTATGTCATGGTTACGACCTGTTTTGGTTCAGGGTGACGGTCATACTGTTAGTTACAGATTTAGTTGAGTCTTTCATGTTTTGACCTATCACGTCTATAGGTCAGTTCAGTTGCGACATGACACGACTTCAGGTCGGCGGTAACGTCATCACGTATCCATACGTTTACTTAGCATTGGGGACATAGCTTGGTTCTGTGTGATTAGTTTGTTTTGTCTTTGCCTAGATTGTTGAGGTTAGTAGTCACATGTTGGGTGAGTCTCATCATCATGTTGCTGCATAAGGGGTTGCATTGCCGTTCACGTCCACAGGTTGGTTACAGTGGTAACATGACACAGGATTAAGTTGATGATTACGTAGTCTTTGTGTATACACATTGTTAGCACTCTGAGTTGTATATACGGACATAGGGTTGTTCTCAGTCGAGACTTTTCATGCCCACAGTTCACAGAGAACTTCCAACACGTAGCCTAGAAAACTTAAGTGATGTTTTCATTAGATACCTAGTTAATGTCTAACTTTCCATTTTATTCTACGTGCATTCATCGGGTTTTGCCATTTTCCTTGCATCCAGCATAATACTATCAAAATATATCTGTCAGGTATCCAGCATAACATTGCGTGGTTTTCCTCTGACAGGGAGCCATTGTTTGAATTCCATTCCATGCTATCAAAACTACCTTGAAGAGTGTACGAAGAGGGAGGTTGCGTGCCCTCTAGCAGCCGTCAGCTCTAGCAGCTGACCTAGTTAGTTGGTCAGCTGTCGCTTAGGTAATTCCCTATCAGGACATCAGGACAGCTCATCGTTAGAGGCCGTGCTGTTGTTCAGTTGTCATGGTTTCCTAAGGTTAGGGGAATTACATGCAGAGGCATGGCCGTAGTTACAATAGCTTTGTAGGGATCAAATAATTACATGTTGAAAAGAGATGGCTGATGCTTTTGAAATGTTGGTTTGTAAATGTACTTTTATGCAATTATAGGGTTTTGCCCTCTTTTTCTCCAGGCATATTCTATACGCTGCAGTTATGGCACACCTCAGACTGCTTGGTTAGTTAGGGGTTGGTATTCAGCAGTAGTAGGGTAGGTAGGTACGCTTCTCGGGCAGGAGCTACGACCACAAGTATAAAGGCCTGCGCAGCTGGCCTGAGTTTGTGGGAGGAGCGGGCTGCCTTTAACCCCTTAAGGACCCAGCCCAAATATACCTTAAGGACCCGGCCATTTTTTGCACATCTGACCACTGTCACTTCAAGCATTAATAACTCTGGAATGCTTTTACCTTTCATTCTGATTCAGAGATTGTTTTTTCATGACATATTCTACTTTATGTTAGTGGTAAAATTTTGTCGATACTTGCATAATTTCTTGGTGAAAAATTCTAAAATTTGATGAAGCTCACTGCTTGTAAGGAAAATGGATATTCCAAATAAATTATACATTGATTCACATATACAATATGTCTACTTTATGTTTGCATCATAAAATTGACGTGTTTTTACTTTTGGAAGACACCAGAGGGCTTCAAAGTTTACCAGGGACAGTATCAAACGCTTTGGCAAAATCCAGAAACACTATATCCACAGCCATTCCTCTATATACGCAGCCCCCCTCTATATACAGAGCCCCCCTCTATATCCACAGCCATTCCTCTATATACACAGCCCCCCCTCTATATCCACAGCCATTCCTCTGTCAAGGCTTCTACTCACCTCTTCATAAAAGCAAATTAGATTGGTTTGACAACTTCTATCCTTAGTAAACCCATGCTGGCTATCACTTATAATACTATTATCCCCTATGTATTCCTGTATGTAATCCCTTATAAGTCCTTCAAACAATTTACCCACAATGCACGTTAAACTTACCGGTCTATAGTTTCCTGGGGAAGACTTAACTAACTACACATCATATCATACAGAGAATGGCCAAACTCTATCATTTTTTTTTTTTCTTATCAACTTGTTCCTGAAAGTTAAACAGATTTGTAAATGACTTCTTTTTAAAAAAAAGCTTAATCCTTCCAGTACTTATCCAATATCAACAAATGATTAAGGGGTAGGTGCGTAAAATTTAAATAGGTACTGTCAAATAAAAACATTTGATATGTTGTAAAGCATATATAACCAATAGGTTTTGCAATTGCTTTAATTAGAAAATTTTCAGTATTTCATACTGAAAAAGCCAGTCAAACAACTGCCCCCCCCCCCCACGCCTTCTGGAATGCATTCAGTGCTTCTGTGTACACCGCTACGTCTTGGAGGGGGGAGGGGCTGTACACACTGCAGACTCATGTGAAGGGAGGGGGAGGGGCAGGAAGACTGCTGCCGGGCTCTCACTGATGTCTGCTGTGTGAGAGGCGGAAACACATGGCATTGCAGACGAAAAAGTAAGTAAAAATCCTTTTTCAGTGAGAAAAATCAAAGCACTGCACTGCTCTCTGTCCATAACGCTGATGTGACTAGGAGGTGAAACGCTGCTGGGATCAGCTTTTCTGTGTAACACAGACACAGGCAGTCCGTCTTATCCCTCTGCTGTGTATGGCATGAAGTGAGCAGCCGCAAAATAGGGCTGTGACATCACAGGGGTGACTGGCTGCTGATAGGCTGCATCCTGCATGTGATTCAGGGTCATCCCGCCTACCTCCCTTCCTGACTTGCCTTCCCGCCTTCCCAGCATGTACTGACATGTGGATCTGCCATTTTAGATGCCATAGAGCCTGGAATGCAGTAAAATGGAGTTTAATGAAGCGATTCGCGCGATAGAATCATGGTGATATTCGCATTTGTCGCAAATCAAATTTTTCATGAAATTCGTAACGAATTTGGGTTCATCAGCTTTGATTTGCTCATCTCTAATTCTCACGCCTAGTGGGAGGTGGTGTAGCTTTGCACCTAAAAAGTACTTTCTATATCAAAAGTTGCATAAAAGTCGTTATATGCTGTTTGCGCCTGAACCGTGCCAAAACATAGACAAAAAAAATGCTCTAAAATCAATGATAAATCTCCCCCTATATGTGAAAATAAGTGACCTGTGTAAAATTATGAAATGTATAGGAATAGTTATCCTATGTGTTCAACTGATACCAATAATCGTTATTAAAAAAATAATGTAAGAATATGTATATATTTATTGAAGTGATTGTTGGCTACACCACTGGAAACTGTTGCAGGCTACAAAGTGTGTTCAGTTTATAAAACAAAGAATGAGACAAACACTTGAATAATGGTAAATGGTGAAGCTTGATCGAGGCCCCTAATCCGAATCTGCATGAAAAGAGAGAATGGTAAGTAAATCTAGGATATATTGTCACATTACTATAATAGTCATAAGATCACAGGATACATCTTTAGTGAGATATTTCATATATTCCTGTGATGACAGTGAAATCCACATTGAGCACATAAGGGCGGAGAGAGCCCAACTCGTGGATCCATCTCAGCTCGCATCGTTTCAGTTTGCTGATTTCGTCACCACCCCTCTTGGTCACTGGTATGTGATCCAAAAGGGTAAAGTGTAAGTCTGGTTCCCTGTGTCCCATATCTGTGAAAAGTTTCCACACAGGTAAATCAATATGCTTTTTACAAATTGAGTAACGGTGTTGATTAAAGTGTGTTCTGAAATCGAGTGTGGTTACACACCTACGTACAGCAGGTGACATGTCAATACGTAGACCACGAACTCTGAACTACAGGTCAGATACCATCTGATCTTATATTCTTTGTATTTGTATGAAGAAAGGAAAATATGGCCACTCACCATGTTCATCTTGCTTTATTGCATGATAAAATACTCCCATAAGCACATAGGGAGAGGGAAGGAGCCGGGGGCACAAGAGGCAACAAGCTCTGTTTCGCACTTAGCAAAGTGCTTCTTCCGGCCGGAAGGCCGGAAGAAGCACTTTGCTAAGTGCGAAACGGAGCACCACCGTCATTGATTTGCAAAAAAAACATCCAAGTCCATGGACCGGCTTATTATCTGCATAATCGCAGTGACTTAGTAACATTCTCTCTATCTACTTATATTCTTTGTTCTTGGTGGGATGTGTGAAGCTCGGACCTTTGTTCACAATTAATACAATTACGACATGGAAAACTCCCCTTGTTTTGTGCCGTGATATGTATAAAGGCCTGCGCAGCTGGCCTTATTTTGTGGGAGGAGCGGGCTGCCTTTAAGAACCCACGGCCGCCTCACATCCAGACGCCGTGGGTTCTTCGGTTGCAGGTCATGTTACGTCATCCCTGATCAGCTGACAGTCGGGTCAGCTGGCCGGAAGTTGAGCTGACTGGAAGTTTGGTTGGCGTCGGTATGGGTAAGTGGCTGGGACTGACTGAGGCATGCGGCGGCGCCCTCCTCGCTCCGGAGGTAAGCCGCAGCTTCGGAGGGACCTCAGTCAGTCCAGCCCTGGTGTTTATATGCTTTATTTGGCGCACGATTAACACTGTTATGGGGACCTGGGGCCGCATCGCGGGCGCGGCGTGAGGCCACGGGATGCGGCACCAGGTGTGTGACATGAGTTTTTTCGGTCGCATCTAATCGCCGCAGGTTCTTCACGTCATCCCCGATCAGCTGACTGTTGGGTCAGCTGATTGGAAGCTCATTTGGAGTCAAAGCCGGTGTGGGTAAGTGGTTGGGACTGGCTGAGGTGTGAGGCGGCAAGCCGCAGCTTCGGGGGGAACCTCAGTCAGTCCAGCCCTGGGGATTATATATTTTGGGGGGCACAATTAATAGTGTGGTATTCACGTGGGATTTCCTTTCATATATTTCATATTTATACTTTAGGGTTTCCGGGCGGTGTGCCTCCAGCTGTTGCGGAGCTACAAATCTCACTTATACTGCGATGGATTTGAGTTGGATCTCCACTTCAGGTGGGAGTTCTGTCCTTAATAAACAGGAAAGGTGTATTGTTTAGGTTTGGGGCTTGTCAGTTGACAATTTCTATTTATTCAACACGTTATTTGCACAAATTACGCTTTTCATGCGTTCCGCTATGTTATTTAAAAAAATAAAAATAAATAAATATGTACGCTCATTTAGTCATTTCATGCACACATTTCTTATACATAGACGGTCATGTAGTTGTGCCGGGCACACGCTTCTTTTTCTACGCATATGCTCATATAGTTGTCGGTGTACACGCTCTTATGAGTTAATTTATATAAGTTATGGTCTGTGCACGTAGTTGGTCTGTACATTCTCATATAATTTGTTCGCTCTTATAATTTTTTCTACACATGCGATCATATTGTTATTCCGGGTTGTTGTATACGTCCATAGCATTTATACCATACGCACGTTTATAGGAGTCACGCTGTACACACGCTGGTAGGATTCATGCTGTACACATCCTGGTAGGATTCATGCTGTACACACGCTGGTAGGATTCATGCTGTATACACATTTGTAGGTTTTATGTTTTACACACGCTGGTAGGATTCATGCTGTACACACGCTGGTTGGATTTATGCTGTACACATGCTGATTGGATTTATGCTGTACACATCCTTGTAGGATTCATGCCGTACTCACGCTCGTAGGATTCATGCTGTATACACGTTTGTAGGTTTTATGTTTTACACACGCTGGTAGGATTCATGCTGTACACATGCTGGTTGGATTTATGCTGTACACATGCTGGTTGGATTTATGCTGTACACGTTTGTAGGATTCTGCTGTACACATGCTTGTAGGATTTATGCTGTACATACGTTATAGGATTTATGCTGTACAAACGTTTGTAGGATTTATGCTGTACACACGCTGGTAGGATTTATGCTGTACATACGTCTGTAGGATTCTGCTGAACATACGCTTGTGGGTTTTATGCTGTACACGCTATAGATTCTCATCATTCATACGCTTGTAGATTTTATACTGTACACACGCTCATAGGATTCATGCAGTACTTGTAGGACATACGCTCGTAGGGTTATATTGTATACACACTTGAAGAGTCATATTTTATATACGCTTGTAAGGTTTATACTGTACACAAGCTTGTAGAAATTATATGGTACACTCACTTGTAGGATTTATAACCGTACACTCGCTCGTAGGACTTATATTGTACTCACACTTGTGCACGTTTGTAGGATTCATGCTGGTAACATTTATATGGTACACACGCTTGTACAGGCCTGTAGGATTCAGGAGTTTCTTATTGTTTATACGCTTGTCGGATTTATACTATACACACGCTCGTAGGATTCATGCTTTATTTTTTGGGCTCATCCTGCACATACGCTTGTAGGGTCATACTGTATACACGCTTGTAGAGTTTATACTGTACACACGCTTGTAGGGTCATACCGTACACACGCTTGTAGGGTTTATACTGTATATACACTTGTAGGGTTTATACAGTACACACACTTGTAGAACTTATGCTGTACACTCGCTTATAGGATTCATACTGTACTCTCGCTTGTAGGATTATAGTGTACACTCTCCTTTTAGGATTTATACTGTACACTTGCTTGTAGGATTTATACTGCACTCACTCTTGTGCACGTTTGAAGGGTTCATGCTTGTAGCATTTATACTATACGCACGCTTGTACATGCTTGTAGGATTGTGCTGTTAACATACTTGTAGAGTTTTCTGCTGCACACACACTGGTAGGATATGCTGTACACGCGCTTGGTGGATTCATACTTTACACATTAGGATTATACAATACATTCACTTGTAGCATTTATACTGTACACTCGCTTGCATAATTTATACTGTATACTCGCTTGGACAAGCTTGTAGGATTTATTTTGTACACGCGCTTGTTGGGTTCATACGGTACACACTCTTGCAGGTTTCATGCAGTACATACGATTGTAGCATACATACCATACACTTGCTCGTAGGTTTTACGCTGTATACACGCTTGTACACGCTTGCAGGGTTCATACTACACACGCTCTTGTAGGAGTCATGTTGTACACACACTCATAGGAATCACACTGGGTACACGCTCACACGAGTTATAGTGTACGCACGTTCACAGCATTACACGGTTCTCACGCTCGTAGGATTAATACTGAACATGCACTCATAAGGATCGTGCTGCACACCCGGTCGCAGGACTTGTATCGTGCAGGTTTGTAGGGTTATATTACATGTGTGCTCGTGGGAATCATGCTGCGCGTGCGCTCGTGGCATGTGTTCTGTACATGCGCTTGCGGTATTTGTGAAGTCCGCACGCTCGCAGCGTTTGTGCAGTGCACATGCTCATTCAGCGCATGGGGTGTGGCCCTGTACGCAGGTATATGGTCATAATAGTTGCTACATGCTTGCATATTTTTCGTCATCGGTTGTGGTTTGCCATATATGCATTCGCTGGTGGTGCATACGCGCATATAGTTGGCCCGAGTATAGGTTCATCAAGTTGGTGGTACAGCCACGCATAGCTGTTTTATGTCAGTTTGGCACATAGTCGTTCTGTACACATCTGTATATAGGCAGGGAGATACATGGCAGTTGTTGCTGACACGTCTTCAGAATGACAATTGCACGACGCACAGGCGGTGTCTACCCATTAAACCCTTCACGCTGCAGACGGGGTATGTTGCATTATCGTTGCTACTGACATGTCTTCAGAACGACATTGACACTACACACAGGCGGTATTTATCCATTAAGCCCGCCATGTTGCAGAAAGGGTACATTGCATTATTGTTGTTACTGACACCCCTTCAGCACAACAATAGCATGACACATAGGTGGTGTATACCCATTATGCCTGCCTTGTCTGCAGGGGGATACATTGCAGTTGTTGTTACTGACACGTCTTTAGAGCAACGACATTATGACACATAGGTGGCGTATACCTGTTATGCCTGCCACGCCTGCAGGAAGGGTACGTCGCATAATTGCTGTTACCGACACGCCTTCAGAACAGCAATAACACCACACATAGGTGATGTTTACCCATTATACCTGCTACGTCAGCAGGGGGATACATTGCATAGTTGTTGTTGCTGACACTTCTTCAGAGCAACAACATTACAACACATAGATGGTGTATACCCATCACGCCTGCCTCGCCTGCAGGGGGATACATTGCATGGTTGTTACTGACACGCCTTCAGAGCAACAGCATTACGACACATAGATGGTGTATACCCATCAAGCCTGCCACGCCTGCAGGGGGGTACGTTGCATGGTTGTTACTGACACGCCTTCAGAGCAACAGCATTATGACACATAGGCGGTGATATACTCATTATTCCTGACACGTATATAAATAAATAAAAAAATTATAAAATATATATATATATGTATATATATATATATATATATATATACATACAGTAGAGAGATCGCCTCACATCAGTACTTTCTAGTTATTGCACAGTGGGATAGACACTGTATGAATAAATTCATGTGTTGCATCATACGTCAGTGTTTCAGGTAGTTGTATAGTGATTCTAGGCACATGTGTGGATAAGTCGCTCTGTGCATCTGGTCATATAGTTTGTTCAGTGTATATGCTCACCCATACAGTTCGTTCTAGCCACATGTTCATAGTTTGTTCGGTACATACGCTCCAAGCTTATACATACACTCATTTAGTTGACCTAGACCAGTCACGTCTACAGGTCAGCCTGAATACAACCTGACATGACTAAGGGTGGCGATAATGTCTTTGTATACGTTGTGTTCTTTCAGCAATTGGGTTATGCTACAGGGATAGCATGATGTTTCCATTGTTAATTACCACGTCTATAGGTATGTCATGGTTACGACCTGTTTTGGTTCAGGGTGACGGTCATACTGTTAGTTACAGATTTAGTTGAGTCTTTCATGTTTTGACCTATCACGTCTATAGGTCAGTTCAGTTGCGACATGACACGACTTCAGGTCGGCGGTAACGTCATCACGTATCCATACGTTTACTTAGCATTGGGGACATAGCTTGGTTCTGTGTGATTAGTTTGTTTTGTCTTTGCCTAGATTGTTGAGGTTAGTAGTCACATGTTGGGTGAGTCTCATCATCATGTTGCTGCATAAGGGGTTGCATTGCCGTTCACGTCCACAGGTTGGTTACAGTGGTAACATGACACAGGATTAAGTTGATGATTACGTAGTCTTTGTGTATACACATTGTTAGCACTCTGAGTTGTATATACGGACATAGGGTTGTTCTCAGTCGAGACTTTTCATGCCCACAGCTCACAGAGAACTTCCAACACGTAGCCTAGAAAACTTAAGTGATGTTTTCATTAGATACCTAGTTAATGTCTAACTTTCCATTTTATTCTACGTGCATTCATCGGGTTTTGCCATTTTCCTTGCATCCAGCATAATACTATCAAAATATATCTGTCAGGTATCCAGCATAACATTGCGTGGTTTTCCTCTGACAGGGAGCCATTGTTTGAATTCCATTCCATGCTATCAAAACTACCTTGAAGAGTGTACGAAGAGGGAGGTTGCGTGCCCTCTAGCAGCCGTCAGCTCTAGCAGCTGACCTAGTTAGTTGGTCAGCTGTCGCTTAGGTAATTCCCTATCAGGACATCAGGACAGCTCATCGTTAGAGGCCGTGCTGTTGTTCAGTTGTCATGGTTTCCTAAGGTTAGGGGAATTACATGCAGAGGCATGGCCGTAGTTACAATAGCTTTGTAGGGATCAAATAATTACATGTTGAAAAGAGATGGCTGATGCTTTTGAAATGTTGGTTTGTAAATGTACTTTTATGCAATTATAGGGTTTTGCCCTCTTTTTCTCCAGGCATATTCTATACGCTGCAGTTATGGCACACCTCAGACTGCTTGGTTAGTTAGGGGTTGGTATTCAGCAGTAGTAGGGTAGGTAGGTACGCTTCTCGGGCAGGAGCTACGACCACAAGTATAAAGGCCTGCGCAGCTGGCCTGAGTTTGTGGGAGGAGCGGGCTGCCTTTAACCCCTTAAGGACCCAGCCCAAATATACCTTAAGGACCCGGCCATTTTTTGCACATCTGACCACTGTCACTTCAAGCATTAATAACTCTGGAATGCTTTTACCTTTCATTCTGATTCAGAGATTGTTTTTTCATGACATATTCTACTTTATGTTAGTGGTAAAATTTTGTCGATACTTGCATAATTTCTTGGTGAAAAATTCTAAAATTTGATGAAAAAATTGAAAATTTTGCATCTTTTTTACTTTGAAGCTCACTGCTTGTAAGGAAAATGGATATTCCAAATAAATTATACATTGATTCACATATACAATATGTCTACTTTATGTTTGCATCATAAAATTGACGTGTTTTTACTTTTGGAAGACACCAGAGGGCTTCAAAGTTTACCAGGGACAGTATCAAACGCTTTGGCAAAATCCAGAAACACTATATCCACAGCCATTCCTCTATATACGCAGCCCCCCTCTATATACAGAGCCCCCCTCTATATCCACAGCCATTCCTCTATATACACAGCCCCCCCTCTATATCCACAGCCATTCCTCTGTCAAGGCTTCTACTCACCTCTTCATAAAAGCAAATTAGATTGGTTTGACAACTTCTATCCTTAGTAAACCCATGCTGGCTATCACTTATAATACTATTATCCCCTATGTATTCCTGTATGTAATCCCTTATAAGTCCTTCAAACAATTTACCCACAATGCACGTTAAACTTACCGGTCTATAGTTTCCTGGGGAAGACTTAACTAACTACACATCATATCATACAGAGAATGGCCAAACTCTATCATTTTTTTTTTTTCTTATCAACTTGTTCCTGAAAGTTAAACAGATTTGTAAATGACTTCTTTTTAAAAAAAAGCTTAATCCTTCCAGTACTTATCCAATATCAACAAATGATTAAGGGGTAGGTGCGTAAAATTTAAATAGGTACTGTCAAATAAAAACATTTGATATGTTGTAAAGCATATATAACCAATAGGTTTTGCAATTGCTTTAATTAGAAAATTTTCAGTATTTCATACTGAAAAAGCCAGTCAAACAACTGCCCCCCCCCCCACGCCTTCTGGAATGCATTCAGTGCTTCTGTGTACACCGCTACGTCTTGGAGGGGGGAGGGGCTGTACACACTGCAGACTCATGTGAAGGGAGGGGGAGGGGCAGGAAGACTGCTGCCGGGCTCTCACTGATGTCTGCTGTGTGAGAGGCGGAAACACATGGCATTGCAGACGAAAAAGTAAGTAAAAATCCTTTTTCAGTGAGAAAAATCAAAGCACTGCACTGCTCTCTGTCCATAACGCTGATGTGACTAGGAGGTGAAACGCTGCTGGGATCAGCTTTTCTGTGTAACACAGACACAGGCAGTCCGTCTTATCCCTCTGCTGTGTATGGCATGAAGTGAGCAGCCGCAAAATAGGGCTGTGACATCACAGGGGTGACTGGCTGCTGATAGGCTGCATCCTGCATGTGATTCAGGGTCATCCCGCCTACCTCCCTTCCTGACTTGCCTTCCCGCCTTCCCAGCATGTACTGACATGTGGATCTGCCATTTTAGATGCCATAGAGCCTGGAATGCAGTAAAATGGAGTTTAATGAAGCGATTCGCGCGATAGAATCATGGTGATATTCGCATTTGTCGCAAATCAAATTTTTCATGAAATTCGTAACGAATTTGGGTTCATCAGCTTTGATTTGCTCATCTCTAATTCTCACGCCTAGTGGGAGGTGGTGTAGCTTTGCACCTAAAAAGTACTTTCTATATCAAAAGTTGCATAAAAGTCGTTATATGCTGTTTGCGCCTGAACCGTGCCAAAACATAGACAAAAAAAATGCTCTAAAATCAATGATAAATCTCCCCCTATATGTGAAAATAAGTGACCTGTGTAAAATTATGAAATGTATAGGAATAGTTATCCTATGTGTTCAACTGATACCAATAATCGTTATTAAAAAAATAATGTAAGAATATGTATATATTTATTGAAGTGATTGTTGGCTACACCACTGGAAACTGTTGCAGGCTACAAAGTGTGTTCAGTTTATAAAACAAAGAATGAGACAAACACTTGAATAATGGTAAATGGTGAAGCTTGATCGAGGCCCCTAATCCGAATCTGCATGAAAAGAGAGAATGGTAAGTAAATCTAGGATATATTGTCACATTACTATAATAGTCATAAGATCACAGGATACATCTTTAGTGAGATATTTCATATATTCCTGTGATGACAGTGAAATCCACATTGAGCACATAAGGGCGGAGAGAGCCCAACTCGTGGATCCATCTCAGCTCGCATCGTTTCAGTTTGCTGATTTCGTCACCACCCCTCTTGGTCACTGGTATGTGATCCAAAAGGGTAAAGTGTAAGTCTGGTTCCCTGTGTCCCATATCTGTGAAAAGTTTCCACACAGGTAAATCAATATGCTTTTTACAAATTGAGTAACGGTGTTGATTAAAGTGTGTTCTGAAATCGAGTGTGGTTACACACCTACGTACAGCAGGTGACATGTCAATACGTAGACCACGAACTCTGAACTACAGGTCAGATACCATCTGATCTTATATTCTTTGTATTTGTATGAAGAAAGGAAAATATGGCCACTCACCATGTTCATCTTGCTTTATTGCATGAAAAAATACTCCCATAGGCACATAGGGAGAGGGAAGGAGCCGGGGGCACAAGAGGCAACAAGCTCTGTTTCGCACTTAGCAAAGTGCTTCTTCCGGCCGGAAGGCCGGAAGAAGCACTTTGCTAAGTGCGAAACGGAGCACCACCGTCATTGATTTGCAAAAAACCATCCAAGTCCATGGACCGGCTTATTATCTGCATAATCGCAGTGACTTAGTAACATTCTCTCTATCTACTTATATTCTTTGTTCTTGGTGGGATGTGTGAAGCTCGGACCTTTGTTCACAATTAATACAATTACGACATGGAAAACTCCCCTTGTTTTGTGCCGTGATATGTATAAAGGCCTGCGCAGCTGGCCTTATTTTGTGGGAGGAGCAGGCTGCCTTTAAGAACTAACGGCCGCCTCACATCCAGACGCCGTGGGTTCTTCGGTTGCAGGTCATGTTACGTCATCCCTGATCAGCTGACAGTCGGGTCAGCTGACCGGAAGTTGAGCTGACTGGAAGTTTGGTTGGCGTCGGTATGGGTAAGTGGCTGGGACTGACTGAGGCATGCGGCGGCGCCCTCCTCGCTCCGGAGGTAAGCCGCAGCTTCGGAGGGACCTCAGTCAGTCCAGCCCTGGTGTTTATATGCTTTATTTGGCGCACGATTAACACTGTTATGGGGACCTGGGGCCGCATCGCGGGCGCGGCGTGAGGCCACGGGATGCGGCACCAGGTGTGTGACATGAGTTTTTTCGGTCGCATCTAATCGCCGCAGGTTCTTCACGTCATCCCCGATCAGCTGACTGTTGGGTCAGCTGATTGGAAGCTCATTTGGAGTCAAAGCCGGTGTGGGTAAGTGGTTGGGACTGGCTGAGGTGTGAGGCGGCAAGCCGCAGCTTCGGGGGGAACCTCAGTCAGTCCAGCCCTGGGGATTATATATTTTGGGGGGCACAATTAATAGTGTGGTATTCACGTGGGATTTCCTTTCATATATTTCATATTTATACTTTAGGGTTTCCGGGCGGTGTGCCTCCAGCTGTTGCGGAGCTACAAATCTCACTTATACTGCGATGGATTTGAGTTGGATCTCCACTTCAGGTGGGAGTTCTGTCCTTAATAAACAGGAAAGGTGTATTGTTTAGGTTTGGGGCTTGTCAGTTGACAATTTCTATTTATTCAACACGTTATTTGCACAAATTACGCTTTTCATGCGTTCCGCTATGTTATTTAAAAAAATAAAAATAAATAAATATGTACGCTCATTTAGTCATTTCATGCACACATTTCTTATACATAGACGGTCATGTAGTTGTGCCGGGCACACGCTTCTTTTTCTACGCATATGCTCATATAGTTGTCGGTGTACACGCTCTTATGAGTTAATTTATGGTCTGTGCACGTAGTTGGTCTGTACATTCTCATATAATTTGTTCGCTCTTATAATTTTTTCTACACATGCGATCATATTGTTATTCCGGGTTGTTGTATACGTCCATAGCATTTATACCATACGCACGTTTATAGGAGTCACGCTGTACACACGCTGGTAGGATTCATGCTGTACACATCCTGGTAGGATTCATGCTGTACACACGCTGGTAGGATTCATGCTGTATACACATTTGTAGGTTTTATGTTTTACACACGCTGGTAGGATTCATGCTGTACACACGCTGGTTGGATTTATGCTGTACACATGCTGATTGGATTTATGCTGTACACATCCTTGTAGGATTCATGCCGTACTCACGCTCGTAGGATTCATGCTGTATACACGTTTGTAGGTTTTATGTTTTACACACGCTGGTAGGATTCATGCTGTACACATGCTGGTTGGATTTATGCTGTACACATGCTGGTTGGATTTATGCTGTACACGTTTGTAGGATTCTGCTGTACACATGCTTGTAGGATTTATGCTGTACATACGTTATAGGATTTATGCTGTACAAACGTTTGTAGGATTTATGCTGTACACACGCTGGTAGGATTTATGCTGTACATACGTCTGTAGGATTCTGCTGAACATACGCTTGTGGGTTTTATGCTGTACACGCTATAGATTCTCATCATTCATACGCTTGTAGATTTTATACTGTACACACGCTCATAGGATTCATGCAGTACTTGTAGGACATACGCTCGTAGGGTTATATTGTATACACACTTGAAGAGTCATACTTTATATACGCTTGTAAGGTTTATTCTGTACACAAGCTTGTAGAAATTATATGGTACACTCACTTGTAGGATTTATAACCGTACACTCGCTCGTAGGACTTATATTGTACTCACACTCGTGCACGTTTGTAGGATTCATGCTGGTAACATTTATATGGTACACACGCTTGTACAGGCCTGTAGGATTCAGGAGTTTCTTATTGTTTATACGCTTGTCGGATTTATACTATACACACGCTCGTAGGATTCATGCTGTATTTGTTTGGCTCATCCTGCACATACGCTTGTAGGGTCATACTGTATACACGCTTGTAGAGTTTATACTGTACACACGCTTGTAGGGTCATACCGTACACACGCTTGTAGGGTTTATACTGTATATACGCTTGTAGGGTTTATACAGTACACACACTTGTAGAACTTATGCTGTACACTCGCTTATAGGATTCATACTGTACTCTCGCTTGTAGGATTATAGTGTACACTCTCCTTTTAGGATTTATACTGTACACTTGCTTGTAGGATTTATACTGCACTCACTCTTGTGCACGTTTGAAGGGTTCATGCTTGTAGCATTTATACTATACGCACGCTTGTACATGCTTGTAGGATTGTGCTGTTTACATACTTGTAGAGTTTTCTGCTGTACACACACTGGTAGGATATGCTGTACACGCGCTTGGTGGATTCATACTTTACACATTAGGATTATACAATACATTCACTTGTAGCATTTATACTGTACACTCGCTTGCATAATTTATACTGTATACTCGCTTGGACAAGCTTGTAGGATTTATTTTGTACACGCGCTTGTTGGGTTCATACGGTACACACTCTTGCAGGTTTCATGCGGTACATACGATTGTAGCAGACATACCATACACTTGCTCGTAGGTTTTACGCTGTATACACGCTTGTACACGCTTGCAGGGTTCATACTACACACGCTCTTGTAGGAGTCATGTTGTACACACACTCATAGGAATCACACTGGGTACACGCTCACACGAGTTATAGTGTACGCACGTTCATAGCATTACACGGTTCTCACGCTCGTAGGATTAATACTGAACATGCACTCATAAGGATCGTGCTGCACACCCGGTCGCAGGACTTGTATCGTGCATGTTTGTAGGGTTATATTACATGTGTGCTCGTGGGAATCATGCTGCGCGTGCGCTCGTGGCATGTGTTCTGTACATGCGCTTGCAGTATTTGTGAAGTCCGCACGCTCGCAGCGTTTGTGCAGTGCACATGCTCATTCAGCGCATGGGGTGTGGCCCTGTACGCAGGTATATGGTCATAATAGTTGCTACATGCTTGCATATTTTTCGTCATCGGTTGTGGTTTGCCATATATGCATTCGCTGGTGGTGCATACGCGCATATAGTTGGCCCGAGTATAGGTTCATCAAGTTGGTGGTACAGCCATGCATAGCTGTTTTATGTCAGTTTGGCACATAGTCGTTCTGTACACATCTGTATATAGGCAGGGAGATACATGGCAGTTGTTGCTGACACGTCTTCAGAATGACAATTGCACGACGCACAGGCGGTGTCTACCCATTAAACCGTTCACGCTGCAGACGGGGTATGTTGCATTATCGTTGCTACTGACATGTCTTCAGAACGACATTGACCCTACACACAGGCGGTATTTATCCATTAAGCCCGCCATGTTGCAGAAAGGGTACATTGCATTATTGTTGTTACTGACACCCCTTCAGCACAACAATAGCATGACACATAGGTGGTGTATACCCATTATGCCTGCCTTGTCTGCAGGGGGATACATTGCAGTTGTTGTTACTGACACGTCTTTAGAGCAACGACATTATGACACATAGGTGGCGTATACCTGTTATGCCTGCCACGCCTGCAGGAAGGGTACGTCGCATAATTGCTGTTACCGACACGCCTTCAGAACAGCAATAACACCACACATAGGTGATGTTTACCCATTATACCTGCTACGTCAGCAGGGGGATACATTGCATAGTTGTTGTTGCTGACACTTCTTCAGAGCAACAACATTACAACACATAGATGGTGTATACCCATCACGCCTGCCTCGCCTGCAGGGGGATACATTGCATGGTTGTTACTGACACGCCTTCAGAGCAACAGCATTTCGACACATAGATGGTGTATACCCATCAAGCCTGCCACGCCTGCAGGGGGGTATGTTGCATGGTTGTTACTGACACGCCTTCAGAGCAACAGCATTATGACACATAGGCGGTGATATACTCATTATTCCTGACACGTATATAAATAAATAAAAAAATTATAATATATATATATATATATATGTATATATATATATACATACAGTAGAGAGATCGCCTCACATCAGTACTTTCTAGTTATTGCACAGTGGGATAGACACTGTATGAATAAATTCATGTGTTGCATCATACGTCAGTGTTTCAGGCAGTTGTATAGTGATTCTAGGCACATGTGTGGATAAGTCGCTCTGTGCATCTGGTCATATAGTTTGTTCAGTGTATATGCTCACCCATACAGTTCGTTCTAGCCACATGTTCATAGTTTGTTCGGTACATACGCTCCAAGCTTATACATACACTCATTTAGTTGACCTAGACCAGTCACGTCTACAGGTCAGCCTGAATACAACCTGACATGACTAAGGGTGGCGATAATGTCTTTGTATACGTTGTGTTCTTTCAGCAATTGGGTTATGCTACAGGGATAGCATGATGTTTCCATTGTTAATTACCACGTCTATATGTATGTCATGGTTGCGACCTGTTTTGGTTCAGGGTGACGGTCATACTGTTAGTTACAGATTTAGTTGAGTCTTTCATGTTTTGACCTATCACGTCTATAGGTCAGTTCAGTTGCGACATGACACGACTTCAGGTCGGCGGTAACGTCATCACGTATCCATACGTTTACTTAGCATTGGGGACATAGCTTGGTTCTGTGTGATTAGTTTGTTTTGTCTTTGCCTAGATTGATGAGGTTAGTAGTCACATGTTGGGTGAGTCTCATCATCATGTTGCTGCATAAGGGGTTGCATTGCCGTTCACGTCCACAGGTTGGTTACAGTGGTAACCTGACACAGGATTAAGTTGTTGATTATGTAGTCTTTGTGTATACACATTGTTAGCACTCTGAGTTGTATATACGGACATAGGGTTGTTCTCAGTCGAGACTTTTCATGCCCACAGCTCACAGAGAACTTCCAACACGTAGCCTAGAATACTTAAGTGATGTTTTCATTAGATACCTAGTGGATGTCTAACTTTCCATTTTATTCTACGTGCATTCATCGGGTTTTGCCATTTTCCTTGCATCCAGCATAATACTATCAAAATATATCTGTCAGGTATCCAGCATAACATTGCTTGGTTTTCCTCTGACAGGGAGCCATTGTTTGAATTCCATTCCATGCTATCAAAACTACCTTGAAGAGTGTACGAAGAGGGAGGTTGCGTGCCCTCTAGCAGCCGTCAGCTCTAGCAGCTGACCTAGTTAGTTGGTCAGCTGTCGCTTAGGTAATTCCCTATCAGGACATCAGGACAGCTCATCGTTAGAGGCCGTGCTGTTGTTCAGTTGTCATGGTTTCCTAAGGTTAGGGGAATTACATGCAGAGGCATGGCCGTAGTTACAATAGCTTTGTAGGGATCAAATAATTACATGTTGAAAAGAGATGGCTGATGCTTTTGAAATGTTGGTTTGTAAATGTACTTTTATGCAATTATAGGGTTTTGCCCTCTTTTCCTCCAGGCATATTCTATACGCTGCAGTTATGGCACACCTCAGACTGCTTGGTTAGTTAGGGGTTGGTATTCAGCAGTAGTAGGGTAGGTAGGTACGCTTCTCGGGCAGGAGCTACGACCACAAGTATAAAGGCCTGCGCAGCTGGCCTGAGTTTGTGGGAGGAGCGGGCTGCCTTTAACCCCTTAAGGACCCAGCCCAAATATACCTTAAGGACCTGGTCATTTTTTGAACATCTGACCACTGTCACTTCAAGCATTAATAACTCTGGAATACTTTTACCTTTCATTCTGATTCAGAGATTGTTTTTTCGTGACATATTCTACTTTATGTTAGTGGTAAAATGTTGTCGATACTTGCATAATTTCTTGGTGAAAAATTCTAAAAATTTGATGAAAAAATTGAAAATTTTGCATCTTTTTTACTTTGAAGCTCACTGCTTGTAAGGAAAATGGATATTCCAAATAAATTATACATTGATTCACATATACAATATGTCTACTTTATGTTTGCATCATAAAATTGACGTGTTTTTACTTTTGGAAGACACCAGAGGGCTTCAAAGTTTAGCAGCAATTTTCCAATTTTTCACAAAATTTTCAAAATCGGAATTTTTCAGGGACCAGTTCAGTTTTGAAGTGGATTTGAAGGGCCTTCATATTAGAAATACCCCACAAATGACCCCATTATAAAAACTGCACCCATCAAAGTATTCAAAATGACATTCAGTAAGTGTGTTAACCCTTTAAGTGTTTCACAGGAATAGCAGCAAAGTGAAGGAGAAAATTCTAAATCTTTATTTTTTTGACTCGCATGTTCTTGTAGACCCAGTTTTTGAATTTTTACAAGGGGTAATAGATGAAAAATCCCCCCAAAATTTGTAACCCGATTTCTCTCGAGTAAGGAAATACCTCATATTTGTATGTCAAGTGTTCGGTGGGTGCACTAGAGGGCTCAGAAGGGAAGGAGCGACAATGGGATTTTGGAGAGGGAATTTTGCTGAAATGGTTTTTGGGGGGCATGTCACATTTAGGAAGCCGCTATGGTGCCAGAACAGCAGAAAACCCCAACATGGCATACCATTCTGGAAACTAGACCCCTCAAGGCACGTAACAAGCGGTCCAGTGAGCCTTAACACCCCACAGGTGTTTGACGACTTTTCGTTAAAGTCGGATGTGTAAATGAAAAAAAAAATGTTCCACTAAAGTGCAGTTTTCCCCCCAAATTAAAATTTTTTACAAAGGATAATGGAAGAAAATGCCCCCCCCCCCACAAATTTGTAACCCCATCTCTTCTGAGTATGGAAATACCCCATGTTAGGACGTAAAATGCTTTGCGGCGAACTACAATGCTCAGAAGAGAAGGAGTCACATTTTGCTATTTGAAAGCAACTTTTGCTGAAAAGGTTTTTTGGGGGCATGTAGCATTTAGGAAGCCCCTGTGGTGCCAGAACAGCAAAAAATACCCACACGGCATAATATTCTGGAAATTAAACCCCTCAAGGAACGTAACAAGGGGTCCGCTAACACCCCACAGGTGTTTGACGACTTTTCGTTAAAGTTGGATGTGTAAATGAAAATATTTTTTTTTTACTAAAACCCAGTTTTTCCCCTAAATTTAACATTTTTACAAAGGGTAATAGGAGAAAATTACCCCCAAAATTTGTAACTCCATTTCTTCTGAGTATGGAAATACCCCATGTTAGGACGTAAAATGCTCTGCTGGCGAACTACAATGCTCAGAAGAGGATTAGCGCCATTGAGCTTTTGGAAAGAGAATTAGTTTGGAATGGTAGTCAGGGGCCATATGCGTTTACAAAGCCCCCCGTGGTGCCAGAACAGTGGACCCCCCCCACATGTGACCCCATTTTGGAAACTACACCCCTCACAGAATTTAATAAAGGGGGCAGTGAGTATTTACACCCCACAGATCTTTGGAACAGTGGGCTGTGCAAATGAAAAATTAAATTTTTCATTTTTACGGACCACTGTTCCAAAAATCTGTCAGACACCTGTGGGGTGTAAATTCTCAATGTACCCCTTATTACATTACGTGAGGGGTATAGTCTCCAAAATGGGGTCACATGTGTCGGGGGTCCATTGTTCTGGCACTATGAGGGCTTTGTAAACACATGTGGCCTTCAATTCCGGACAAATTTCTCTACAAAATCCCAATGGCGATCCTTCTCTTCTGAGCATTGTAGTTCGCCCGCAGAGCACTTTAAATTCACATATGGGGTATGTTCTTACTCTGAAGAGATGGGGTTACAAATTTGCGGGGGCTTTTTTCCTATTTTCCCTTGTGAAAATGAAAAATTTAGGGTAACACCAGCATTTTAGTGAAAAAATATAATTTTTTTCATTTTCCCATCCAACTTTAATGAAAATTTGTCAAACACCTGTGGGGTGTTCAGGCTCACTATACCCCTTGTCATGTTCGGTGAGGGGTGTAGTTTCCAAATTGGGGTCACATGTGGGTATTTTTTTTTTTTGCGTTTGTCAGAATCGCTGTAAAATTAGCCACCCCTGTGCAAATCACCAATTTAGGCCTCAAATGTACATGGTGCGCTCCCACTTCTGAGCCTTGTTGTGTGCCCGCAGAGCATTTTTTACGCCCACATCTGGGGTATTTCCGTACTCAGGAGAAATTGCGTAACAAATTTTGGGGGTCTTTTTTTCCTTTTACCGCTTGTGAAAAGGAAAAGTTGGGGGCTACACCAGCCTGTTAGTGTAAAAAAATAAAAAAAAATTACACTAACAGGCTGGTGTAGCCCCCAACTTTTCCTTTTCACAAGCGGTAAAAGGAAAAAGAGACCCCAAAAATTTATAGTGCAATTTCTCCCGAGTACGGCGATACCCCCTATATGGCCCTAAAATGTTTCCTTGAAATACGACAGGGCTCCGAAGTAAGAGAGCACGATACGCATTTGAGGACTAAATTAGGGATTGCATAGGGGTGGACATAGGGGTATTCTACGCCAGTGATTCCCAAACAGGGTGCCTCCAGCTGTTGCTAAACTCCCAGCATGCCTGGACAGTCAGTGGCTGTCCAGAAATGCTGGGAGTTGTTGTTTTGCAACAGCTGGAGGCTCTGTTTTGGAAACCCTGCCGTACAAGACGTTTTAAATTGTTTATTGGGGGGGGGACAGTGTAAGGGGTGTATATGTAGTGTTTTACCCTTTATTAGGTGTTAGTGTAGTGTAGTGTTTTTAGGGTACATTCACACTGGCGGGTTACGGTGAATTTCCTGCTAGGAGTTTTTTGCCGCAGCCCAAACTTGAAGCAGGAAATTTACTGTAAACCCGCCTATGTGAATGTATCCTGTACATCCTGTACCTCCAGCGTTTTCAAAACTACAACTCCCAGCATGTACTGACAGACCGTGCATGCTGGGAGTTGTACTTTTGCAACAGCTGGAGGCACACTTGTTGGAAAACCTTCAGTTAGGTTCTGTTACTGTATAGTGGTCTCAAACTGCAGCCCTCCAGCTTTTGCAAAACTACATATTCCAGCATGCCCAAACAGCTGTCTGGGCATGCTGGGAGTTGTAGTTTTGCAACATCTGGAGGGCAACAGTTAGAGACGACGGTCTCAGACTGTAGCCCTCCAGATCTACTTACCGGCTTCCGTAGGATCCCGGCAGCCGTCCTCTTCAGACGCACGTGACGCCGCCCGCCGATCAACGCCGCCGCAGCCTCCGGACGGGTAAGTGGACGTCGGCGCCCGGTCCCCTTCGGTTCCCCGTTCTGCCCCGCCTATTGTCGGTGGGCAGGACGGGGAAAACGAAAGTTAACCCCCCCGCCCCCGGTCTGCTATTGGTCGTCGCCTCTGACGATCAATAGCAGACCAATAGCAGGGATAGGAGGGGTGGCAACCCTGCCACCTCACTCCTATGCCTACAGGGGGATCGTGGGTGTCTTAGACAACCGCGATCCCCCTTCTATTCCGGGTCACCGGGTCACAATAGACCCGTATGACCCGGAATCGGCGCAAATCGCAAGTGTGAATTCACTTGCGATTTGCGCCGATCGCCGACGGGGGGTCTGATGACCCCCCTGGGCATTTGCACGGGGTGCCTGCTGATTTATATCATCAGTCACCCCGGCCCGGTCCCCGCCCGGCGCGCGGCGGGGACTGAAATTCCCACGGGCGTATGGATACGCCCTGGGTCCTTAAGTACCAGGACGTCAAGGCGTATCCATACGCCCTAGGTCCTTAAGTGGTTAAGAACCCACGGCCGCCTCACATCTGGACCCCGTGGGTTCTTCGGTCCCACCCACCCTCCCTTAATTTTCATTTACTCAGTTGCAGGGTATGCCCTCTTTTTCTCCAGGCATATTCTATACGCTGCAGTTATGGCACACCTCAGACTGCTTGGTTAGTTAGGGGTTGGTATTCAGCAGTAGTAGGGTAGGTAGGTACGCTTCTCGGGCAAGAGCTACGACCACAAATCGTTGTTGTCCCACCTTTCCTGTCGAGACGTCGGTTTTCACCAGTTTGTCTCTCAGGTTGGGGGGACGTCAATATGACATGACGGGGTTGTGTTGAAAATCATCTATAGTTGGGAAACTGTCTTCAACCCCTTAACGACCATGGACGTAAATGTGCATCCTGGTGCGGTGGTACTTAGTGCACCAGGGCGTACATTTACATCCTGTACATGACCGCGAGCATTCGATGGGGTCATTTGCAGCAGGTCCCGGCTGCTGATAGCAGCCAGGGACTCGCCGGTATTGGCCGACATCCGATCGCGCGGATGTCTGCCATTAACCCCTCAGATGCCGTGATCATTACAGATCGGGGCATCTGCAGCAGCGCGGCTACATTTTATTCTCATCTGATCGCCTTTGGCATGGCCGTGGGGTTCAGATCAGCTAACATGGCGGACGGAGGTCCCCTCACCTGCCTCAGCCGCCTTCCCAGCTTCTTCTGCTCTGGTCTGAGATCTAGCAGACCAGATCAGAAAATAGCCGATAACACTGATCAGTGCTATGTCCCATGCATAGCACTGAACAGTATTAGCAATCAACTGATTGCTATAAATAGTCTCCTATGGGGACTATTAAAGTGTAAAAAAAAGAAGTAAAAAAAAAGTTTTTAAAAGAAGTTTAATAAAAGTGAAAAAATCCCCTCCCCCCAAAAAATTGAAAATGTCCCTTTTTCCCATTTTACCCACAAAAAGTGTAAAAAATAAAATAAAATAATAAACATATTTGGTATCGCCACGTACGTAAATATCCAATATAGTAAAATATAATGTAAATCATCGCATATGGTGAATGGCGTGAACATTAAAAATTTTAAAAGGTGATATCAATAAAATGTGGTATCAATAAAAATAACAGATCATGTAGCAAAAAATGAGCCCTCATACCGCCGCTTATACGGAAAAATAAAAAAGTTATAGGTCATCAAAATAGAGGGATTTTTAACTTACTAATTTGGTAAAAAAGTTAGCAATTTTTTTTTAACACAACAATAATAGAAAAAGACTTGATGTCCAGCGAGGTAGGATACAAAACAGGATTTCTTTATTTTGGACACATGGTCAGCACATAAAACCAACGCGTTTTGGGTCAGGCAGGACCCTTAATCATGGCATAACAAAGTTACAAAAACATCAAGTATAAATAGGAATATCTATGGTCACATGTAGAGTGACGTCATTACAATAAAATGGTTACCTAAAAAATCTGGACCGGAGTAGACTGCACCAACCTGAGTAAGTCCAGAGAACACACAGAAAAACTGGAAAAAGGCTCCATACATGTGTATATAACTACTGAGATGAGAAATTTTTAAAACATAGCTATCTTATGTGCAACTGATATCACCAAGAGAAAGTTCAGAAGAGGAAGAAAGAGGGAAAAGGGGAAAAAAAAATTATAATTGGGAGAGGGGGAAAAAAGTATGAGGGTGTGTAAAGAGAAGACTGCCCAGCAGCGAAAACAAAGGAAGGGAAAAATTATCCTATATTTTTCAAAGCATTTCAGAGACAAACATGATGGAGATGTAACCTCATTAAAAATGAATGTGATAGAAAAGGTTAAAAATAACATCAGAGGTGGAGATTTACGGAGAAGACTGCTTAACAGGGAATCTTATTGGATTTTTTTGCTTAATACTAGAGAACCATCTGGGATGAATCTCAGACATGATCTTATTCTCACTTATTAGTTGTTGTTATATAGGATAATTTTTCCCTTCCTTTGTTTTCGCTGCTGGGCAGTCTTCTCTTTACACACCCTCATACTTTATCCCCCCTCTCCCAATTATATATTTTTTTTCCCCTTTTCCCTCTTTCTTCCTCTTCTGAACTTTCTCTTGGTGATATCAGTTGCACATAAGATAGCTATGTTTTAAAAATCTCTCATCTCAGTAGTTATATACACATATGTATGGAGCCTTTTTCCAGTTTTTCTGTGTGTTCTCTGGACTTACTCAGGTTGGTGCAGTCTACTCCGGTCCAGATTTTTTATGTTACCATTTTATTGTAATGACGTCACTCTACATATGACCATAGATATTCCTATTTATACTTGATGTTTTTGTAACTTTGTTATGCCATGATTAAGGGTCCTGCCTGACCCGAAACGCGTTGGTTTTATGTGCTGACCATGTGTCCAAAATAAAGAAATCCTGTTTTGCATCCTACCTCACTGGACATCAAGTCTTTTTGCTTCCAGTAATAGGCCGGAGGCATTGCCGGCCAGTCCGTGCGGAGTGTGGGGATTGCAGTGGAGGTGAGCCGTCCTGTCCATTTGCTAACAATAATAGAAAAGTATGTATCAATGGGTATCATTTTTACAGTGTACAGCGTGAAAACGAAACCTTCCAAAATTTGCTAAACTGTGGTTTTCATTTTAATTTTCCCACTCAACTAGTATTATTTGCTTGTGCCATACATTTTATGGTAAAATTAGTGATGTTATTACAGAGGACAACTGGTCGCGCAAAAAAAACAAGCCCCCATACTAGTCTGTGGATGAAAATATAAAAGAGTAACGATTTTTAGGAGGCGTTTTCACCATTTTATCAAGTGCTGGCTCGACACCATCGTCCAGACTGACGATTCGGCGAGCTCTCAACATTTAGCTTTTGGGAAGCGATTTGACCATTGGTCGTGGATGGTGGCTCTCATATCTATCCATCTATCTCATATCTATCTATCTCATATTTATCTATCTCATATCTATCTATCTCTTATCTATCTATCTATCTCATATCTACCTATCTATCTCATATCTATCTATCTATCTCATATCTATCTATCTCATATCTATCTCTTATCTATCTATCTATCTCATATCTATCTATCTATCTCATATCTATCTATCTCATATCTATCTATCTATCTATCTATCTATCTATCTATCTATCTATCCCATATCTATCTATGGTGTCCCGGTACAGGACTTGGTCCTGTCCCTTTGTCTAAAGTCTCCTCAGCCAGAGTCCCTCCATGACAAAGGGGCTCACCTGTAGGGCTAACCCCTAGTCGCCTCATGTTAATAATGTTTAATGTAAATATAAAAATATGTTTATTTTAGGAATACCTTTGTATAGGACCTTAGAGGTCACGTGCCTTAGATAAGTTGTTATGCTATGGTTAAAGGAACTTTGGGTCATGTGATATACCCAGAGTTCACTGGGTCAGGACTTGCAGGTTTGCCAGCCAATGAGCTTTTGTTCCACCCCCCTGGGTATATAAGGGGCTGCTGCCACTAAATTCAGTCTCTTTTCCTTCTACTCTTTGTTCCTGGCACTTAAAGCAAGCACATCAATCTATATCATCTGCATCAATTCAAGCTAGGCCTGAAGCCAAATCTTCAGCAGCCACAAAACCGTGAGTTATTCAGCTCAAAACTACCAAAATCCTGTGTGACTACTGCAACTCAATTACCCTAAATCCAGTAGCACAGTGGCTAGCATCAAAGCTCATTAATCTCAGAAGTCACAGCAAACCTGTGAGGAACCTGAACCATGGTCCTCTCCTAAAAGACTGTTCTGTTACCTGCAGTTGCATAAAATATACAGTAAAGTTTATCCCGTTTATTCTTCAACTTCTGCTGTGGACATTCATTTATTTCTCCCTACTGTTTATGGGACGGTTGGCGGTAGGACCATTAAGTTAGCCCCTTAAGGACCGGGGGTTTGTCCGTTTTGTTTTTGCATTTTCGTTTTTTGCTCCTTGCCTTTAAAAAATCATAACTCTTTCAATTTTGCACCTAAAAATCCATATGAGGGCTTATTTTTTGCGCCACCAATTCTACTTTGTAATGACGTCAGTCATTTTGCCCAAAAATCTACGGTGAAACGGAAAAAAAAAATCATTGTGAGACAAAATTGAAAAAAAAATGCCGTTTTGTAAATTTTGGGGGCTTCCGTTTCTATGCAGTACATGTTTTCGGTAAAAATGAAACCTTACGTTTATTCTGTATGTTCATACGATTAAAATGATATCCTAATTATATCGGTTTGATTTTGTCGTACTTCTGGAAAAAACTTCATGCAGGAACATTTATACGTTTAAAATTGTCATCTTCTGACCCCTATATCTTTTTATTTTTCCGTATATGGGGCGGTATGAGGGCTCATTTTTTGTGCCATGATCTGAAGTTTTTAACGGTTTGATTTTTGCATTGATAGGACTTATTGATCACTTTTTATTCATTTTTTCATGATGTAAAAAGTGATCAAAATGCACTATTTTGGACTTTGGAATTTTTTTGCGCATACGTCATTGATCGTGCAGTTTAATTAACTATATATTTTTATAAATCGGACATTTACGCACGCGGTGATACCACATATGTTTATTTTTATTTTTATTTACACAGTTTTTTTTTTTTTAATGGGAAAAGGGGGGTGATTCAAACTTTTAAAAGGGAAGGGGTTAAATGATCTTTATTCACTTTATTTTGCAGTGTTATAGCTCCTATAGGGACCTATAACACTGCACACACTGATCTTTTACATTGATCACTGGTTTCTCATAGGAGACCAGTGATCGATGATTCTGCCGCTTGACTGCTCATGCCTGGATCTCGGGCACTGAGCAGTCATTCGGCGATCGGACAGCGAGGAGGCAGGTAGGGATCCTCTAGCTGTCTTATAAGCTGTTCGGGATGCCGCGATTTCGCCGCGGCTATCCCGAACAGCTCCCAGAGCTAACCGGCATGCTTTTACTTTCACTTTATTTAAAGGGTTAATAACGCGCGGCACCGCGATCACTGCTGCACACTATTAGCCACAGGGCCCGGTTGTTGTTAGAGGCCGGGCCTGACCCGCTGTTATGCGGGGCCACGCCGTGGCCCCGCGTTATAGATCATGAGCGGACACATGACGTTCCAGTACTTCATGTGTCCTTAAAGGGTTAAGGAAGCCACCCCATGGCGTCACGAGAACTAAGTGTTAACCCCAATACCCTACACTACTACTCTTGCAACACCCCAGACACCGTTACCCCTCCCGGCTACCACAAGCCTTTTGGCGTCTTACGAACAGGATATGGGTGTGTGCCTACAGCTATTCAGCCACCATTATTGCAAGCAATAGTAATCCCCCTTTTAAGGACTGTGATATATGAACTGTTTGGAATTTTTGCATGCTGTGAATATATTTGCAAACGAAAGTGTACGGGACTTTGCTATTAACATTGTGCTGGACCGGTACGCAAGAAAAGTAAGGGGGGAATGAAAGATTGGTTCGCTGCAAAAATGTGTAAAGTCCGCAGCGAAGCTATGCTGCGATCCTCAGTGCCATTCACACCTGAAAGGGTTAACTACTTTCTGGAAAAACGCGCAAAAATATACCGTGCTGCTCCGCGACCCGCCCCTGGGCGTGGACATCAAGTACACGTGTCGATGCTGAAGTGGAACTCTGATTCTTTGCTGGTGTTTGCCGGGAGACAGGAAGTCGGAGCTGCACCGATGACTTCCTTCCGGCCAGCGGCCATTTTTTTGGAGCCTCATATAAAAGAAGAAGGGTCCCGGCACTCAGAAGTTTTTTGAAATCTCAAAGGTTTTTATTTATGCAACATGCATAGCATACAAGGTAGGTACGCGTTACGGCTCAATAGCCTTTGTCAACCAGTACAGGTAACTGTTAGAATGCACCTTATATAATTACATCCGGTTCACAGGTACCACGTCACTAATTACTATCATTCAAAGCACATGATGTACTGTGAAGATGTATACATATTGGAAACAATACAAAATGAAAAAAGTAAGAAGACAAATCATTAATAGGAAATTTTTCATAGCGGAGATTTCCGTAGAGTGCAGATTCATTTCCCGCTCTGTAAAGAAATTAGCAAATATATACATTAACTAATGCCATTCAGGTCAACATGTATCTATAATAATCGTGAAAGTTCATAATCGCGGTTCATACCGCGCGGCTCCAGAGTCCCTAAACGGTGTATCCAAAACGCTTCTTTCTGGATAAGTAATTTTTTAATGTCACCACCTCTCCGTGGTTGCACGACCTCATCAATCACCTGATACTGTAATTGTGATATGGAATGGTTTTTATTGCTGAAATGTGCAGGGATGGGGAGAAGAAGATTTTGGCATCTGATACTCGATTTATGGCGATTAATGCGGTCTCCCACCCGTTGGGTGGTCTCCCCAACGTATAGGAGACCGCACGGGCATTTTATTATGTATATGACATTACGAGATTGGCATGTGAAAAATTTGGTAGTGGGGAATTTTTTTCCGGAATATGGATGTGTAATTTGGTTGCCTTTGATCACATTGCTACATTGGGCGCAGTTCAAACACGGATAAGTACCGGTGCGTTGTGTTCCTAAAAAACTTTGGCGACTTTTTTGTTTACCCCCAATGTCTGCTCTTATTAAAGTGTCTTTGATATTTTTAGATCGTTTATTGCAGATCAATGGTGGGGTTTTAAATTCTTCTATTTGGGGGTAAGATTTCTGAAGTATATTATAATAATTTTTTACAATCTTATCTATTTTGAATGTAAGGGGATGGTATGTTCGAATGAATGGAATAATTTTGGTTTGCTTGTTACGTTTTTCTACATTATGAGGGTAGGAGGTAACGGTGGGTTGGAGAACTTTATTAGGGTAACCCTTTCTGCTGAATTTGTCCTCCAATTCTTTACATCTCACAGCACGTAATTCGGGGTCCGTCACTATCCTTTCTATTCTTTTTTTCTGAGAGATGGGAATAGATTTTTTCATGGAAGGGGGGTGGGCACTGGTGTAATGAAGTAAGCTATTTTTATCAGTGGGCTTACGGTATAGATCTGTACAAAGGCCTCCTTTTCCATCTTTCTGGATGAGTGTATCCAAAAAACTGACTTGTCGTTGGTCAGCCATCATGGTAAATTTTAATTCTACTCTTATGTTGTTAATAAAAGAAAAAAACTCATCCAGTGTCGCACGTGGCCCCTCCCAAATGCATACAATGTCGTCAATAAATCGTCGCCAAATAGTGGCATGTTTTTTAAAAAGATCATGTGAGTACACATATTGATATTCAAAATGCGACATGTATGCATTTGCATATGGAGGGGCCACGTTCGCTCCCATCGCCGAACCCCTACATTGCAAATAGTATGTATCTTCAAACAAAAAGTAATTCTCTCTCAGAACAATATTCAACAGGTCAAGAAAAAAGTTTTTTTGTAACTCATTATAATCACTTTGTTCAAGAATCCACTTAGTGGCCTCACAACCCCTGTCATGTTCAATTGCAGTGTACAAACCAACAACATCAATGGTAACTAGCCATGTTTCACCTGTTATGTTTGTTACCCCTGACAACACCTTCAAAAAATCACCGGTATCCAATAAAAATGCAGGAGTTTTCTGGATCAAAGGAGTTAACATCTTCTCCAATAAAACAGAAAGTGGGGAAAGTACAGAGTCCATGGAGGAGACAATAGGGCGTCCCGGGGGATCGACCAAACTTTTATGAACCTTGGGCAAGATATAAAATACAGGTGTTATTGGATTCTGTATTTGTAAATAAGTGCACATCTTTTCATCGATCACCCCAAGGTCCCTATGTCTCTCTACCATGGACCTGATCTTTTTCTGAGTTTTACCCAGAGGGTTATTTTCAAGTGGTAAATAAGTACCTGTGTCTGACAGCTGCCGCATCACCTCTTTTTTGTATGAAGTGGTATCCATAATGACAATGGAACCTCCCTTGTCACCGGGTTTTATAGTAATGCTGCGGTCAGCCGCCAGATCAGATAAAGCTCGTCTTTCTAACACAGAAATGTTACCATGGACTCTGTAGTCCCCTCTTTTTATTTCTTTTACCAAATTATCAATGTCAGTTTTCACCAACTTACAATAGGTTTCCACAGGGTGATAATATTTAGGAGGCATGTAATGACTTTTTTGTTTAAGATTGAAATCCTCCAATTTGAGGATTCCTGGTGATGGCACCGACTCCTCAAGTCTAGCCGAGGAGTCCTGTTGAGGTCTATCTGTGGAGAAATGGGCTTTTAAACGGATCATGCGAAAAAATCGCTCCAAGTCAATGTCCAGTTGAAAAGTATCTAATCTGTCCGTGGGACAAAATGAAAGTCCCTTTTGTAACACCCCTATCTCCACAGATGACAAGCATTTAGATGAAATGTTAATAACAATATTCTCAGAAGTTAAAGTCTCGGTATTACCTGTGACCTCGTTATCACCGGTCCGGTTGGTGCGCCGATGATGGCGGCCTCCCCGCCTCCCTGGCGTCCTCGCCTTCGCTGAAAAAAAGGGGGGCGTCGGTCTCGGCGTGCCTGGAACTCGCTTCCCGAGCTGGAGGAGGAGTATCCTCCCCTGCCTTGAGAGGAGGGTCCCCGTTGTGCATACCCGGAGGTATCCCGCCATCGGTAGACTCGCTTGGCTAAGTAGTCTTCTGTATCCCGTAAGAATTTCTTTCTTTTTCTTTCCTCTATATCTTTCCTCAAGGTAGTCAGTTGTCCATCAAGGTTTTCTTTAAGTTTCAGAAATTCCTCGCTGTTCAAGGTGTCCCGCAATTGTTGTTCAGTAGCCTCAACTTCTTTTTTAATCTCCGTAATCGCTTTTTGCAGGCGATCAACTGTTAGTACAATTATGTCCATTGAACATTTGTTCAGAATTCTCTCAAAATCTTTGCAATAAAGCTCATCGTCAGCAAATAGAGTAGGTCGTAGATTTACTCTTAAGCCGCGCGGAATCCGTTCCGTGCGAAAGTATTCTGTAAGAGTCGTATTATGTAATTCATAGGAGAGTAGACGGCGTGTCTCTTTTTCCCAGGCTCGTCTCCTCAATTCATGAGAAGGTGTCTGCAGGAAATCCGCTGAAGTGGTTGTCTGTGCGATTATCCTGGAGGCTTCATCCTCATTGTAAGATAACATAGACATTCCTCAGGTGCGTGCTCGTACCAGGTAACGAAAGCCAAATCCCAAGAAGGTCGGCACTGCAACCAATAGTTGGTGCCCGAGGACCAATGTAGCAAGAATCCAATAGAAAGAAGGGTCCCGGCACTCAGAAGTTTTTTGAAATCTCAAAGGTTTTTATTTATGCAACATGCATAGCATACAAGGTAGGTACGCGTTACGGCTCAATAGCCTTTGTCAACCAGTACAGGTAACTGTTAGAATGCACCTTATATAATTACATCCGGTTCACAGGTACCACGTCACTAATTACTATCATTCAAAGCACATGATGTACTGTGAAGATGTATATATGTTGGAAACAATACAAAATGTATTGGAAACAATACAAAACCTATTGTAAGTTGGTGAAAACTGACATTGATAATTTGGTAAAAGAAATAAAAAGAGGGGACTACAGAGTCCATGGTAACATTTCTGTGTTAGAAAGACGAGCTTTATCTGATCTGGCGGCTGACCGCAGCATTACTATAAAACCCGGTGACAAGGGAGGTTCCATTGTCATTATGGATACCACTTCATACAAAAAAGAGGTGATGCGGCAGCTGTCAGACACAGGTACTTATTTACCACTTGAAAATAACCCTCTGGGTAAAACTCAGAAAAAGATCAGGTCCATGGTAGAGAGACATAGGGACCTTGGGGTGATCGATGAAAAGATGTGCACTTATTTACAAATACAGAATCCAATAACACCTGTATTTTATATCTTGCCCAAGGTTCATAAAAGTTTGGTCGATCCCCCGGGACGCCCTATTGTCTCCTCCATGGACTCTGTACTTTCCCCACTTTCTGTTTTATTGGAGAAGATGTTAACTCCTTTGATCCAGAAAACTCCTGCATTTTTATTGGATACCGGTGATTTTTTGAAGGTGTTGTCAGGGGTAACAAACATAACAGGTGAAACATGGCTAGTTACCATTGATGTTGTTGGTTTGTACACTGCAATTGAACATGACAGGGGTTGTGAGGCCACTAAGTGGATTCTTGAACAAAGTGATTATAATGAGTTACAAAAAAACTTTTTTCTTGACCTGTTGAATATTGTTCTGAGAGAGAATTACTTTTTGTTTGAAGATACATACTATTTGCAATGTAGGGGTTCGGCGATGGGAGCGAGCGTGTGCATACATGTCGCATTTTGAATATCAATATGTGTACTCACATGATCTTTTTAAAAAACATGCCACTATTTGGCGACGATTTATTGACGACATTGTATGCATTTGGGAGGGGCCACGTGCGACACTGGATGAGTTTTTTTCTTTTATTAACAACATAAGAGTAGAATTAAAATTTACCATGATGGCTGACCAACGACAAGTCAGTTTTTTGGATACACTCATCCAGAAAGATGGAAAAGGAGGCCTTTGTACAGATCTATACCGTAAGCCCACTGATAAAAATAGCTTACTTCATTACACCAGTGCCCACCCCCCTTCCATGAAAAAATCTATTCCCATCTCTCAGAAAAAAAGAATAGAAAGGATAGTGACGGACCCCGAATTACGTGCTGTGAGATGTAAAGAATTGGAGGACAAATTAAGCAGAAAGGGTTACCCTAATAAAGTTCTCCAACCCACCGTTACCTCCTACCCTCATAATGTAGAAAAACGTAACAAGCAAACCAAAATTATTCCATTCATTCGAACATACCATCCCCTTACATTCAAAATAGATAAGATTGTAAAAAATTATTGGAATATACTTCAGAAATCTTACCCCCAAATAGAAGAATTTAAAACCCCACCATTGATCTGCAATAAACGATCTAAAAATATCAAAGACACTTTAATAAGAGCAGACATTGGGGGTAAACAAAAAAGTCGCCCAATGTAGCAATGTGATCAAAGGCAACCAAATTACACATCCATATTCCGGAAAAAAATTCCCCATTACCAAATTTTTCACATGCCAATCTCGTAATGTCATATACATAATAAAATGCCCGTGCGGTCTCCTATACGTTGGGGAGACCACCCAACGGGTGGGAGACCGCATTAATCGCCATAAATCGAGTATCAGATGCCAAAATCTTCTTCTCCCCATCCCTGCACATTTCAGCAATAAAAACCATTCCATATCACAATTACAGTATCAGGTGATTGATGAGGTCGTGCAACCACGGAGAGGTGGTGACATTAAAAAATTACTTATCCAGAAAGAAGCGTTTTGGATACACCGTTTAGGGACTCTGGAGCCGCGCGGTATGAACCGCGATTATGAACTTTCACGATTATTATAGATACATGTTGACCTGAATGGCATTAGTTAATGTATATATTTGCTAATTTCTTTACAGAGCGGGAAATGAATCTGCACTCTACGGAAATCTCCGCTATGAAAAATTTCCTATTAATGATTTGTCTTCTTACTTTTTACATTTTGTATTGTTTCCAATATGTATACATCTTCACAGTACATCATGTGCTTTGAATGATAGTAATTAGTGACGTGGTACCTGTGAACCGGATGTAATTATATAAGGTGCATTCTAACAGTTACCTGTACTGGTTGACAAAGGCTATTGAGCCGTAACGCGTACCTACCTTGTATGCTATGCATGTTGCATAAATAAAAACCTTTGAGATTTCAAAAAACTTCTGAGTGCCGGGACCCTTCTTTCTATTGGATTCTTGCTACATTGGTCCTCGGGCACCAACTATTGGTTGCAGTGCCGACCTTCTTGGGATTTGGCTTTCATATAAAAGAAGCACTGCAGTGCGACCTCTTCAGTCTGGAGAAGGATACAAGGAGTAAAGACATTGCAGAGCATAGTGCTACACGTGAGGAGAGTATCAAGATGGCGCCTGAACAGTGAAGAGTTGCCGTAGCCGCAGCGCAACTTTTTCAAGACTTGGTTGATCACTTGCAGCAGTTGTCCATCAGGACCGAGGGGGCCTGTGACCTACCACCGCTGCCCGAGAACGACGAGTGGCCGGCTACCCTGAAAGGGGGATCACCAGGGACATCCAAGACGGCATCATCGGTGAGACTGTCCCCTCACTATCGGACATGGGGGTCCTGGGCTGAGATCCCAACAGAGGAATCGGACGTCAGTAGAAGAAGCCGCTTTTTCCTCTTCATCTAGCCCAGAGCCAGAGATCCCCTTGTCCCAAGTCACCCTGCTGAGTGCACGCCCGCGCTCACCCCCTCTCCCGAAATGGATGTTCGGCGATGAGCCTGAGTTTATACAGTATATGTGGGACCATGTTCCTCCCCAGTCAGGGAAGTCCCATCCACCGGTCCCAACAGCTCAGAGAGAAAGGGCCCGCAGGGAGGCTGAAATTTCTGATATTATGGAAAGGCTGAGAGCCCAGCAAAAGGGAGCATTATGGGTAGAGATGAGCGAATCAAAACTAAGGAACCCAAATTCGTTATGAATTTCATGAAATATTCGATTCGCAACAAATGTGAATATTGCCGCGATTCTATTGCGCGAATCGCTTCATTAAATTCCATTTTACAGCGGTCCCGGCTAAAGGAGACCTAAAATGTTGGATCCACATGTCACTACATGGGATAGGGGATTATGGGAGGGTGGGAAAGTATGGTGGGAAGGGAGGTAGGCGGGATGAATCTGAATCACATGTGAGATGCAGCCTATCAGCATTCATTCACCCCTGTGATGTCACAGCCCTATATAATCGGCGGCCATCTTGCCTCTCTTCATGTCATCTATGCACTCAGATGGAGAGGACGGGGCTGTGTGTGTGTGTGAAAAGCTCATACCACAGCGTTACACTGCAACTGCTAGTCACATCAGCATTAGGGAAAGGCAGGAGTGCAGAGTGCTGTGCTGTTACTCTGAGAAGGATCATTGATTGCTAAACCTCCTATTCACGTTATTGAGCATTGCAGCAGAGAGGGGCAGATAGCTGTCAGCTGCCTCATACAGATCTCGAAGCTGCCTCAACTTTATCAACCATCTTATCTCCTCATTTTTCAATACAATCCTGTGCTTTATTTCCACAAGAAATCATGTGCTGCTTATAATTGTGTACACACCATTCTTAACACTCTGTGACACAGTGCAATTTAGGGTTTAATCCCTGCTTTTTTTTTTTGTGGTGCTGCACTGTTGTGTGCTGCTGCTGTGCAAAACAAAGGTTTTTCAGCGGACTGTAGTGCATTTGTCTGCCCTCATAAGTGCATAACACATACCTACATGAAATCAGTCTACTATTTTGTATCTGTGACAAGTCTAGATACAGGGAAAGTCCTAGCAAAAGTAATCACCTGCTGGTACAGTTTTTTTTTCTGCATATTGTTGCACATTTTTCTCCCCTCATCAGTGCATACCGCATCCAAGTAATGTACCATTTTGTACCTCTTAATCTGTCAAGGGCCTATATACTGTGAAAGGACATCCATAAGTAATCACCTGCTGCTGTTCTAGACCAGTACTGTTTAAAGAGTAGTGAAGCGTATTGTAATACCCTCATATACACACTAAGTATGTCAGGCAGAGAAGTGCCAGGAAGTGCACAGAGGAGTGTCAGAGGCCTAAATACTTCAGGCAGAGTTGGCAGCAGACTAGGGGCGAGTGGCAGCAGGAGTCGCAGCGAGAGGCCTGAGCTCCCTTTATCAGCCAGCGGTCGTGTCTCGACTAGCAACCCATCTGACATCGTCGATTGGTTAACACCCTCATCCACATCATCACAAGTAACATCTGACACCCCCAGTCAACAGTCGGTGGGTTCCTCAGACATAACCCTCAGTTGGCATGGCCCGGGAGCAGTCCCTGTCCTCCCATTGCCTTTGTCCTATGCTGTTCCCTCTCCTAAAGAAGTATCTTATGCTGTGGGGTCAGCTCCACTATTCACTGAGGATGATCTAATAGAGGACAGTCAGCAGCTACTGCCCAGCCAAGAAGGGTAGGAGACATGCGCCACTTGCTCTGCTAGGCGGCCAAGTAGTGATGCGGAGAGTGACGTGGGAGGTGGTGTTGCAAGGGTTCAGGGTCCTGAAGCAGACACTGTTGGGGAATCTGAGGAGAACATCAGTGACGTGGACACACCTGTTGATGATGATGAAGCCGATCGCAATTGGGAGCTGGGTGCAGATGGGGCTTCATCATCATCTGGAGAAGAGAGTTGCAGGTTGCCCTTGTGGCAGCAGCTGAGCCAGCAAGGCAGTAGCATGGTTGGCAGTCAGCATGGTGGTAGAAGTGGAAGCCAAACATGCCCATGGGAGACCACCTGCTTCGCGGCAGCCTACCTTTCCGGGAAGTAGTGGAACAGGGGTTCCTGGAGATGGTGCCAGTAGCAATCAATTAGTGCGGACTGTAGGTGGGAAAATCAGCTACTCGGCGGAGTGGCAATTTTTCATCAGGCATCCGGAGGAGGTTAGCATAGCCATATGCAAGATATGTCGGCAGAAGGTGAAGCGTGGCCACGGTCCCAATGTCGGCACCACGGCCCTGCGTCAACACATGCTTCTCCACCATATAGCAGCCTGGGAGAACCGTGGCTCCGATGTAGTGGTCCAGGCTACTGAATCACCCTCCTTCATCCAGCCAAGGCTCGACCACCTCAGCCGAAGGAACTGTGTGTCACACCCTCCTTCTGTCACTCCTGCTTCTCTCGCTTTTAGTCAGCCATTCCTCCAACAATCCATCGGCGAAGCCATGTTCAAGAGACAACAGTATGCGCCCACTCCTCTAATGCTGTTCTTTTACCTGTACTGCCGTGTCAGAATAAATATTATCTGCAATTAAGCTTCTGCTGCGCTGGACATTTTTCTTCTTCTTGTCTGCTTACAGCCTAGTCCGGGCTGAGTCCGTTGCGCGTGAGTGGCAACCTATTAGGGGTGAGCTGGACATACCTGTGGACTGCACTCCTCTAATGTCGCAGAAGTTGAATGTGCTCCTGTCCAAGATGCTGGTGTTGCAGTCCCTCCCTTTTCAAGTAATGGACTCTGCACATTTCAGAGAATTGATAGCTTGCGCCGAGCCGAGGTGGAGAGTTCCAAGCAGTCATTTCTTTGCGAAGAAGACAGTACCAGCCCTGCATAAGTTTGTACAAGAGAAGGTGGGCCTTGAGCCTGTCGGTGTGTTCAAAAGTGCACGGCAGCGCCGACGTGTGGAGCTGTAACTACGGGCAGGGACAATACTTGTCTTTTACGGCTCACTGGGTAAATGTGGTTCCTGCACAGCCACAACAGCCACTTGGACAGGTCACACCGCTTCATCCTCCACGCTCTCGCTCCCAGGCAGTTGGTCCTGTGACAGTGTGCGACTCTGCCTCCTCATCCTCCATCGTGTCCTCGGCCTCCACTGCACGTACAGATCTCAGTGGCCCTTCATCGTACAATGTGTGTAGGGCACAGCGGTGTCAAGCTGTTTTTCACATTGTTTGCCTTGGCGAACGAAGTTACACAGGGGAGGAACTGCTAAAATTCATTTGTCAAGAAATCCAAGTATGGCTTACTCCACGAAATCTGGAAATAGGAACCATGGTGACCGACAACGGGAAGGACATTATGTCCACGCTGGGACAAGGAAGTGTGAAACATGCCCCCAGCATGGCACACGTGTTGAATCTGGTTGTCAAGCACTTCCTCAAGTCTTCATCCCATTTGCAAGACATCCTGACAATGGCAAGGAAACTATGCATGCACTTCAACCATTCGCACACCCTCCTTGAGCTGCAGCGTCAGAACGGTTTCCCACAACATAGTCTCATTTGTGACGTTGCCACACGTTGGAATTCCACCCTCCATTTGTTGGACAGACTATACGAACAAAGAAATGCCATCACCGATTTTTTGATGATTCAAGCAGATAGGAGTACTCCCCTGTGTAACTTCAATGTGAACCAGTGGCAGCTCATACGTGACACCTGCCATTTGCTGAGGCCCTTTGAGGAAGCCACATTATTTATAAGTCGCCTGGATAACGCCATGAACGACGTAATTCCACTCCTAAATTAACTACAATAAATTATTGAAACGATGGCTGGTCACGGCAATGGAGACGTTGTGCCTACATCTCATGGCTATATGAGCCCTGTGGGGGCTGAACTGGAGGAGGAGGATGAGGGGCAGGGTGGAGCACAGTTTGGATTGGATGAGATGGCCGGTGTTTCTAGTCGTTGGACAGGAGAGGAGGAGCAGGAGCAGCCAGAGGAGCTGGAGGGTTATGATGAAGGCGAGACAGAGGACCCAGACACACTGTGGCAGTATGCAGTGTTGATGGAGGCAGGTAGTCCCTCCGAGTCACTGGCGCAAATGGCACGATGTACGCTCAGTTGCTTGCGTAATGACCCACGAATTGTCAAAATTCGTCAGCGGGATGAGTTCTTGCTCGCCACCTTATTGGACCCTCGCTACCGTCCCAGAATGGGGGCCTTTTTTACACCCACTGAGAGGGAGGACAAACTGAACTACTACAGAGAGATCCTACGTAGTCAGTTGGGCGATGCCTATCGTCGACATGGTCCATCCACACGCAGGGGGCCCTCTACGCTCACCTTCCACTGCCATGGCTGCTAGGGAGGGGAGGGGTGGCAGGAGTCTACAGTCGCTGATGAGTAGCATTCTTCACCCGCATAGTGAAGCAACTCATCAGCAGCAGGTAGACATGGAGCAGGACCTGAACCAGCAGGTGGTGGCATACCTTGACATGACCCTGCCAACAAACCTTGAAAATCCGCTGGGCTTCTGGACAGCCAAACTTGATTTATGGCCACAACTAGCAGAGTTTGCCCTGGAAAAGCTGTCCTGCCCGGCCAGTAATGTGCCATCAGAGCGGGTGTTTAGTGCGGCCGGGGCCATAGTCACCCCAAGGCAAACTTGTCTGTCCACTAAAAATGTGGAGAGACTGACATTTGTCAAGATGAATCAGGGATGGATCAGCCAGGATTTCCAGCCACCAATGCCAGATGCCTCAGAGTAGATTGACCATGCTGCTACATCAACACTTCACAATTATGGTTATGAAACCCTCTTGGGTACTGTGAATGCCTGCTCCTGACTCATCCTGTGTCTTTCAGGAACTACTTGCCTCACTGATGTTTCTGGCCTTGTGCCTTTAATTTGTGGAAGTTTAGCAGTAGCTAAATACATGCTTAATGCGCATTTCAACATTGATCTTTAAATGTAAGGGGTTATGAAACCCTCTTGGGTGCTGCGAATGCCTGCTCCTTACTCATCCTGTGTCTTTCAGGAACTACTTGCCTCACTGATGCTTCGGGCCTTGGGCCTTTAATTTTTGGATGTTTAACAGTAGCTAAATACATGCTTAATGCAAATTTCAACATTGATCTTGCAATGTAAAGGGGTTATGAAACCCTCGGGTGAACTGCTGATGCCTGCTCCTGTGTCTTTCAGGAATTACTTGGCTTACTGATGCTTCTGGGCTTCGGCCTTAAATTTTTGGATGGAAGCACTACCTAACATGCATCTTCAATAGAGATTTCAAAGTTCACCTATTAATTTTAGGGGTTGTGAACCCCTCTTGTGTATTCATGCTGCTTCCTGCTCCACTCTGTCAGCCCGTTGGTCCTGTGACATTGTGCGACTCCGCCTCCACATCATCCACTGTGTCCTAAGCCTCCACTCTCCGGACAAGTCTCAGTGGCCCTTCAGCCAGCATACCATGTGTGCAGGGCACGGCGTTGTCACACTGTTCTTTACATGGTTTGCCTTTGCGAAAATTCTTGGAAAAAATGGTCGGTCAGGGCAATGGAGAAGTTGCGCCTACATCTCACGGCCACATGAGCCCTGTGGGGACTTGTTATATTATGTCCATTGTACCCATTCATAGGGGTCCCTGACACTAAAACTTGGAAGTTAACACTTCAATTTCAAATTCATTGATTTAAATTTAAAATAAAAAAATCAGACATTTCAATGGTCACTTCATGCATCAGCCAACTTCAGGCTGTGTCATTCAGGCAATATATGGTTTACTGATGCCGCTGTTGGGCCTGGGTCTGGGAATTAAAATTTTATGATAGGTAGCACCAGCTATCCAAAATCTTCTTCCAAAATTTCAAAAGTTGTACTGTTTTTTCTAAGAAATTGTAAAACCCTGGTGTGTACTCATGCTTCAGCCAACTCCAGGCTGTGTCATTCAGGCAATATATGGTTTACTGATGCGGCTGCTGGGCCTGGGTCTGGGAATTAAGCTTTTATGATAGGTAGCACCAGCTATCCAAAATCTTCTTCTAAAATTTCCAAAATTGTACTGTTTTCTCCTAGGGATTGTGAAGCTCTGGTGTGTACTCATGCTTCAGCCAACTCCAGGCTGTGTCATTCAGGCAATATATGGTTTACCGATGCTGCTGCTGGGTCTGGGAATGAAGCTTTTATGATAGGTAGCACCAGCTATCCAAAATCTTCATTTTAAATTTAAACAATTTTTGTGTTTTTTCTTAGGGATTGTGAAGCCCTGGTGTGTATTCATGCTTCAGCCAACTCCAGTCTGTGTCCTTCAGGCAATATATGGTTTACTCATGTCGCTGCTTGGCCTGGGTCTGGGAATTCAAATTGTATCACAGGTAGCACCCGCTATCCAAAATCTTCTTCACAAATTTCAAAAATTGTTGTGTTTTTTCTTAGGGATTGTGAAGCCCTGGTGTGTACTCATGCATCAGCCAACTCCAGGCTGTGTCATTCAGGCAATATATGGTTTACTGATGCCACTGCTGGGCCAGGGGTGGTGTCACGTTGGTCCCTGGCTCCTACAGGCTGTAATCCTTCAAGTTTTTACTGTGTATGTATTTGGGTCATTGTAACATTTATGGTGGGAGATAACTGTATGTAGCATGCACATTGTGTGCATTCTCTCCTAATAGCTTGTAGTCTATATTATTTAGCACTTTGCCTCTGTCATTTCGTCTGTGTGGTTTGTAGCCAGGGTACCATGTGACACCTGTTTGTTTTTCTTCCCCCAATTATGTGGAATCGCCTTTCTTGTGTTTTTATCTAATACATTTCATGTTGCTTTCTGGGTCTGGGTCAAATTTTCTCATAGGTAGCACCCTCTATCCAAAATCTTCTTCAAAAATTTCAAAAATTGTTGTTTTTTTCTTAGGGATTGTGAAGCCCTGGTGTGTACTAATGCATCAGCCAACTCCAGGCTGTGTCATTCAGGCAATATATGGTTTACTGATGCCGCTGTGGGGCCTGGGTCTGGGAATAAAAAAATTGTTATGGTAAGTAGCACCAGCTATCCAAAATCTTCGATTTAAATTTCTAAATTCATCTTTTAATCTGAGGGATTGTGAAGGCCTAGTGCCTACTCATGCTGCTAGCAACTCCGGGCTGTGCCATTCATCCACTATATGGTCTCCTCATGCTGCCAACACCTCCACGCTGTGTCATTCAGCCACTATATGGTCTCCTCATGCTGCCAACACTTCCACGCTGTGTTATTCAGCCACTATATGGTCTCCTCATGCTGCCAACACCTCCATGCTGTGTCATTCAGCCACTATATGGTTTCCTCATGCTGCCAACACCTCCACGCTCTGTCATTGAGCAACTGTATGGTGTCCTCATGCTGCCAACACCTCCACGCTGTGTCATTCAGTCACTATATGGTCTCCTCACACTGATGCCACCTCCAGGCTCTGTCATTGTGCCGCTCTGCGGCAGTGATTCTAATAGTGATGCCGGTAATCTTCATGTTATTCCGAATAACAGTATTATTTCACTACCCCAGCACACTTCATATGTGTGTTAGAACACAGCAAACTGTTCTATACCCCTATTGAGGCTGTATGTAGGCTAGAAATAGCCTTTTTTAATATACAGGGTGGGCCATTTATATGGATACACCTTAATAAAATGGGAATGGTTGGTTATATTAACTTCCTGTTTGTGGCACATTAGTATATGTGAGGGGGGGGAGAACTTTTCAAGATGGGTGATGACCATGGCGGCCATTTTGAAGTTGGACATTTTGAATCCAACTTTTGTTTTTTCAATAGGAAGAGGGTCATGTGACACATCAAACTTATTGGGAATTCCACAAGAAAAACAATGATGTGCTTGGTTTTAAGGTAACTTTATTCTTTCATGAGTTATTTACAAGTTTCTAAAGGAGATATATATATAAAAAATAAATAAATAAAGAGATGTGCTCCTAGTGGAGAATCACAAGGTGGATTGGCGTGTGACTGTGTCTTTTGCACCTTACCATGTAGCATTGTGCTGAGGGCACAACACCTTGATGAGACTGTAGACTCGATGGGGTTTGTAGTCAAAAGTACGGGCGGCAGCATGGGCGTCCTTCACCGTGACCTCCAGGTCGTGGTGCAGCAATAGTGCGAGGAGAACCAAAAAAGTAGGATTTGCTTGACCCTTGGCGCCTATTCCCCAAACACCAATTCCAGCCGATAGTAGTTCATTAAAACAACTGGCCTTTATTGGTACAAAAGAGGGGTGCAACACACCGGACCGGGTTCTTCATCAGGCAGTGGTTGTTACAAGAGCATATTCACGCTCATTTAAATATGCACATGTGGACCGGCACAGAACTGCTGCCGGGTCACCGGGTCACGGTAAGTAACACACTTTGGAAAAACTTTACATAAAGAAATTAACAAATATGAAAACTTATAATATATATAGCAGTATTATAGACAGAAATGGTATCTCACCTTTGTACTGATTGTATTAGATCTTTAAACCTCGTCCCTCCTAGGAGGCACTGAGGTCTCACATAAAAATGCCCACTGCTGATGGGCTGCGGCCAGGCTGCGGACATTAAATCAAAATGAAAGGGATAGCGGTAGTCTCTGTAGGTTGGTACGGCAAGTTTGTGATATTCATATTAGGTATTGGAACCTTGTCACTTCTAGGAGGCGCTGAGGTCTCATGTATGAGTGCCCACTGCTGACAGGCTGCGAACCCGTGCGACGCCACATGCGCTGTCGCTGTATGCTGAGGGTATTTCTTTGGAGATACCCCTACAAACATGCATAACGTAGAACCCGCCGGAACAGGTATGTGTAATTGTAGTTAGGTACGGGGGAGAAGGTAATAGTCGCGCTGGATAAACCATTATAGGAGAATGTCTTGGTTTATTTATATAGGAGCGGTGTGGACTAGCTTGATGCAGGTAAGTGGATGGTAGGGTATCCCATGATTTGGAGCAGGATATTTGTATCTTGGGTATGTTCCTTGGGTATGGGGGATGAGTATGCCGGTGTGAATATGGATATTGTAATTATATCCCTCTCGGCGTGTCTCCATGATCCAGACCGAAATTGTAGCCGCAGCGGGTATATAGCATTTGATGGGTGGTCCAATCGAGGGTTATTAGCAGTAGTCACTTGTTATACCCTGGTTCCTTAACTAGCTTAAGCTATTAAGTGGACATAGAATAGAGGACAAGTGTTAATATTGTTTGTAATACATTGTTACAATTGTGATAGACACTTGTGGTTACGGGTTATATAATAGTCTCGACTATTTCATTGAGACCCCTCGGGTTCACTGTGCTCAACTTGAAAATCCAGGACTTCCGGTTCCGGCGCGGCCGATGTAGGCAGCATCTGAGGAGGGCTCCCGCTCCCCCAGCTCGTATCTGCTCTGTGCCGGCTCCCATTTGCCTCCCGCAGGTCCCTGACGTTCAGAAGGTCCTCCACGCAGCTCCCGGAATGGAGCGCTTCATTCAACGCAGTGGGGCAACTTCACTACCGTCTCCTGCGCTCCCGACTGCTCCGGCGAGCGTGGCGAAAATGGACGCCGCCACAGGCATCGCTCGAGCTGAGAGCGCATCGCAAGGAGAAGGGCGCACTGCGGGAGCAACCTCACCACTACCACCGCTGTCATCAATCACAGAGGTACAAGACATGGATATAGGGCAACCCCAGCCTTGTACCCCATTGCTGCAGGCAAGGATGACAACTGACACAGGCACAGATAAGATATCCAGCAGTTCCCAAGCGGCCCCTGGCTCACATGCACAACCTATCTCTGCTCAGGGGGCATCAGTGAAAATAGATTACCAGCTCCTTGCCAAAGAGATAGCCGCTCGCACTACCCCGAATGTACAACATATCGTGGAGGAGGTTTTAGAAGCCACACTGCAAAATCTTTAACTGACTGTTAATGAGCACTCTAGCTGCTTACATGAGGTGGAACAGCGTATATCTCACCTGGAAGACACTGAGGCAGTCACAGACAAGAGACTCCGCACCTCTGAAACTGAGCTGGCAAGAATAAATGAAAAACTAGAAGACCTAGAGAATAGGTCACGTAGAAATAACTTGAGGATAGTCGGGGTGAAAGAATCTGTATTACAACCCGATCTGCAGCGTTTTTGTGAAAGAGACCTCCCCAAAGCATTGGGTCTCTCTCATCCGTGCAGGGTGGAGAGAGCACATAGGATAGGCCCTGCCACAGCTTCCTTCAGAAACTCCCCGTCTGCAGTTACCACTAAGCCACGACAAGTCATACTTCACCTCCTAGACTTTAATGACAAAGTTGAAATCTTGCAAGCATACCGGCGCCTGCAGCAACCGCTGGTGATTCAGGGCATGCGCCTCCTACTCTTTGAGGACTTTTCTGTGGACGTTGCAAAACGTAGGAGAGCCTTTAGCGCCATATGCTTCTCACTTTACAAGGCGAACATCAGATTCCAACTCCAGTACCCTGCGACCTTACGGGTATTTCAAGCTGACGGGACTACCTCGATCTACAAGACACCTGAGGAAGCGACTTCTGCATTGGATCGGATCTCAGCACCGTCCCCGTCTCAACGCTCCTCGCGCACCAGATCGCCAAGACGCCGCAGATCGAGATCACCAAGGGAGACCCAACGTACTCAAAGATCCAGATCGGCAACAAGAGGAGAAGAGGGATCCCCTGAGCCACGTGATCAGCGCAAGCGATTCCGCTCTCCTAGAAGAGGCCATGGGGGTGGACGCCAATCTTCACCTGACTGACTGATCGGCCCCTTCTCTACTGGCTGTTTTTCCTTACCTCCCCGAGGGACTTGACGGACTTCTAGGACATGATCGGGCCAGGAGGCCACTACCAGGTTTATTTTCTTTTTTTTCTTTTCACTGTCTGTTTTTCTATAAGATTCCCTATGTATTATCGATGTTTTGGATATCTTTACCCATTTTAGGGGTTAACTTAGCACTAACCACATGATATATATATCGTTGCTCTGCTACACATATTAAGGGTGGTTACAGTTCAGTTCCTCTTGTAGCGGGGAGCCTTAGCCAACTTAGACGGCTGACTGGGGGGGGGGGACGGAGGTTTTCCATGGGATTATTGTTATTGTTTCCACACTTGGTCCCCTATATCGTCCGAAAGAAGGAAGCTCCTTACTCATAGCCGGGGTATCCGCTCTGAGAGGCGGCCCGATGAGCTTTCCTACCTGTGGTTATTTTTTCTTGGTTAGCAGTTTGTTTTCTGTTATTTATTTCATATTTCACTTGACTGCCCCCAGAGTCCAGATCTTCCATATACCCATCAGGGAGACTATCAGGGTTATTGTGTTTACTAAGGTTGGAGGAGGATCCGCTTTTTAATTTTGTGTTGGTACGCTTAATATTTATATTTACAGATGTCACTATACAGTATACTGTTCCATGAGGATACTCCTATATCTAACACGGTCCCATGGTTAAGATTTTTTCATGGAATGTCAAGGGCCTACGCTCTCCTCACAAGCGTAGGCTTTTCCTGCGCTATATTAAGCGCTTCCGTCCAGATATAGTGCTACTTCAAGAGACCCATTTAGCAGGGGATGATTTTTTTAGAATGCAGCAACAATGGGTGGGGCAGGTTTACGGGTCGCCTGCGAAGGAGGGTAGGGCCGGGGTTATTACCCTGATTCACAAATCATTTGCATGGACCCTAATATCCCATGGTTCAGACACAGAAGGTAGATTATCACACTTAGTGCTTGAACATAACGGGGAAACTCTCAACATCTACAATGTATATGCAGCTAATGGTGAAAACAGACCGTTCTTTCAAGACCTAGCGGCCTCACTTCAAAATGACATAATTCCAGGGAAAATTCTGGGGGGTGACCTAAATACCATACTAGACCCGCTAGTCGACCGTAAGAATGCCAATTCCACTTCCCCTCATCTGACAAACACTACCAGGGCCAGGGACTGTGTCCTTCCTCTATTTTTAGAACAAGCAGGCTTGCATGACATTTGGCGTCTCACACATCCCGATGACAGAAGCTTTACCCACTTCTCGAATGCCCACGGCTCATGGTCACGGATTGACTATTTCTGTATTAGCTCTGACCTTTGTCAAAGGATTGAGCATGTGGACATTGGGGAACTGGCGCTCTCCGACCATGCCCCTCTAACTTTGCAATTATATCCATCCTGCCTGCATGGAACTGACATTTTATGGAGGTTTCCTTCCCTACTAGTTAAAGACGACTCCTTTATTGAGGAGTTGAGGGGATGGTGGCTGGAATACTCAGTACACAATGCCTCACACCGCTCCAATCCAGTTTTATATTGGGAAACCGGTAAGGCGGTACTTAGAGGCCGACTGATAGCCCACATGTCCTCTCTCAAACGCATTTCCCTGGCGAAATTTACAGAAGCCAGTAATAACTTAAGTAATTCCTATAACTTGTTCCTTACTTCCCCTACGGAACAGCACAGGGAGGCGTGGAAGGTGGCCAGAACAACTTTTGAACTATGGCTTGACAGACGCGAAAGACTGAAACGTTCGTATTTTGAAGTGGATCTCTTTAGGTATGGGAATAAAGCAGGTCGCTTAATGGCACTTCTAGCTAGGGGTAAACACCCCCCTTCACATATCACAGCACTAAAGGACACTACAGGCAATCTAACAACAGACCCCCATCTTGTGAATAAAATTTTGGCTACTTTCTACACCAAATTATATGAGGATACCCCATCTGATCTATCCAAGGGAACGGACTTTTTGCAGGGTGTAGATTTGCCCAGGCTGATGGATGATCAGAGGGAGATCCTTAATGCCCCAGTGACGGAGGAGGAAATATCCCATTTTATCAAACACTTACACAATGGAAAAGCACCGGGCCCCGATGGGTACACGGGGGAATTTTTTAAAACCCTCCAGCCCCAGTTATCCCCAGTACTATTAGATGTGTTTCGGGAATTCATGTCCTCTGGCCATTTATCAAGTGGTTCCTCATTGGCATACATAAAAGTGTTACCGAAATCGGGTAAGGATGTAACGGACCCCAACTCCTATCGTCCCATATCTTTGATGAATCAAGATATAAAGATACTTTCTAAGATTCTAGCAGACAGGCTGTCCCGCTTCATACCTACATTAGTGGGAAATCATCAAGTGGGATTCATCAGGAACAGATCTGCCACCATGAATATTAGAACAGTCCTGACAATCCTGGATCGGTTACGGCATCATCCTCAGCCAAGAGATAAACCGGCCCTGTTAACACTAGATGCCGAGAAGGCTTTTGATAATGTTAGGTGGGATTGGCTGGGGATGGTGCTGAATCGCATAGGCCTTCAAGGGGCATTCAGGACATATTTATCCGGAATTTATCGGAACCCCTTAGCGCGTGTGTATACTCAGGGTATACTCTCAGCCCCTATATCTCTATCTAAAGGAACAAGACAGGGATGCCCACTCTCACCCCTTCTATTCGATCTAGCCCTGGAACCTCTTGCCCGATCCCTACTTTCTTCTGATATATATTCCAGAATAAAAGTAGGAGGTAAGGAGATTAAACTTACTATGTTTGCCGATGATGTCTTACTATTTATTGATTCACCTGACATATCGCTGGGGCGTATTCTTGATCATCTGCATACCTTTGGTACATTCTCGGGTTATAAAATAAATCTCAGCAAATCGGAGTTGCTTGCCCTGGGAACTAACCCTCCGCGCTGGTTGCCCTTCATACGGGACTTAGTGATTAAGATAGCTGCCTCCTCCGTCACGTACTTAGGGATAAAAATAGGGAAAACCCCAGACACAGTTTATAACTTGAATTATCCCCCGCTCTTCTCCAAAATACGGGCAGAATTCTCAAGATGGGGCAACCTTCCACTCACCTTCCTGGGTAGATGTCATTTGCTTAAGATGGTGAGTTTCGCCAGGCTCCTTTATCCCCTACAAACCCTTCCCTTACTACTGAAACATACTGACGTGCGGGGATTGAACTCTGCTTTTACAAAATTTATATGGGGGGGTAAAAGGCCCCGGATTGCTCTAGCTAAACTTATGTTTAGCAAACAAGAAGGGGTCTAAACTTCCCGAATATCAGAGGATACAACCTGTCCTGTTTATTCAGATATGTAATCGATTGGGTACATGGGTCCTCCTTCCATGCCATCACTGACCTAGAAAGGGAATTAGCGGCCCTGTGGAACCTAACTGCCCTTCTCCACACCGCTTACTCCAAATTCCCCCCCCCCTAGTCAAACATTCCGTCCTGCTTAGAGACACGGTGGTCACATGGAAGGAGGTACGAAAACTGTTTCAACTACCCTTTTTAATTTCCAAACACCTTCCCTTGACGGGCCACCCAGAATACCCAAAAGATATTCCAGCCCGGATACTAACTTTATGGGCACCTAAAGGCTTGTCCGCAGTCCGGGATTTGATAGATAGTCAGAACAAACAATGGCTGTCACCATCGTCTATTATGGCCAAATACGCACTGCCTCCCTCTCATTTCTTCCCGATAATCCGCCTACACTCATTCCTCACATCGCGCCTAAGAAACGTGTCCAAAGAATCCCTCGACCATGATTTTGATCGACTCATTGGCACGAACCCCCATAGGATGTCCATTTCGTCCATTTATCCTACAGTTAGGCGGGTATTAACCAAACTGGACCCGGACAAGCTGTTCTCCTCCTGGTCGTCCTGGGTTCCGGAAGTAGATATATCTGATTGTGTATTACATGGGTGGCAGATGATTCGTCGCCACGTCATCAATGAAAGATGGCGAGAGACATACTTTAAATTTGCCCATAGGGCACTGTACGGGTTTAATATCCTCCCGTCCCCGGATTTCCCTGACAGGATTACAGCTTGCCCGAAGTGTTCCATCCCCCTGACTAACATGTGGCATGGCGTATGGACCTGCACACACATAGCGGAATACTGGAAAGTGGTCATGATATATATCAAAGATACCTAGGGAGTGTCCCTGCCCTATACACCCAGAGCTTTGTTGTTCCACCAATGTAGGCCCCCAGAACCTATACAGGACCATATTTCTAGATGGCCTCCCCTAGTTCACGTTGTTTTATTAGTAGCACTTAGATGTATTTTTCATTGCTGGATTTCCCCGACTGCTCCCTCGCTGACAATGCTTAAATGCCAACTCAAAATTCTCTGCGGGATTGATAAGTTGGACACTGAACGCCACAAGAACTCACACACCGCAAAATTTTTTGACAAATGGGAGAAGTTCACACTACACAGCCGAGGAAATAATAGACATAGTCAAACCGTTTAGCTCTACGGACTGGTACTGTTTTAGGTTCAATAGATAACACCTTGGGTGGGTTGAGCCTACCAGTGTGACTGTAATTGTGTTCTCTGAGGGCCTTTCTCCCATGCTGGCTACATGGAGATACTCTGTAATACTCAGCAATATGTCCCTCTTTCACTTGTTTCCCAATACTGAACATCTTTATACTTGTATGTCTCCCATTTACTCTAGTTGACATGGACTCTGATATGTTTTGTACCTATCTCTTGGTTACTCTCTGAGGGGCATTAGATGTCATTGTTGACAATATGTTTTGTTATTGTTTCATGAAAAAATGGAATAAAAAAATGTGTTTGAAACTTGAAAATCCAAAAAAACTCTCGTTTTTTTAGGAGTTCGAATCGGTTGGAATTGTGATCACGAATGTGGTCAATGGGAGTGATTTTTATTGGATCCGCACTATCCGGGTGAGCAATTGTGCAGTGCCTGGAGACTCCATGGAGAAGAAATATTTTCTTTATATTTTGTCTATATTTGTTCATCCGACAGTGCAGGGATTGCTTCATCCTGCCTATATACTGCAGTATATAGGCAGGACGACCCAATTTTTGTGTTCCAACAGTCTTGGAGGGATCTATCCAATGTGGGTTAGTGTCAGACCAATAGCGGTGGTTTTGTTTGTTAACTTCACCATTCACATAAAAGTTTGACTCATCACTGAACAAAATCTTCTGCGTAAACTGAGGGTCCTGATCCAACTTTTGTTTTGCCCATTCTGCAAATTCAGTGCACCGATCTGGGTCATCCTCGTTGAGATGCTGCATTATCTGGAGTTTGTAAGGGTTCCATTTGTGAGTAGCTAATATCCGCTGAAGGGATGTTCGACTACTGCCACTCTCCAGTGACATACGACGAGTGCTATGCTGTGGGCTCTTGCTGAATGAAGCTAGGACAGCCCCTGATGTTTCTTCATTAGTGACAGATTTCATGCATCCACATTTTGGCAAATCCAACACTGAACCAGTTTCACGAAACTTAGCAAGCAGTTTGATAACTGTAGCATGGGAGATGGGGGGTCTCGTAGGGTGTCTTGCATTGAAATCTGCTGCAATGACCCGGTTACTGCGTTCACCAGACATCAACACAATTTCTATCCACTCCTCACGTGTTAACCTCCACGACATGTCAATGGCTGTAAACAAAGAGAAACTTGTAAATAATTAATGAAAGAATAATGTTGCGTTAAAACCAAGCACATCATTGTTTTTCTTGTGAAATTCCCAATAAGTTTGATGTGTCACATGACCCTCTTCCTATTGAAAAAACTAAAGTTGGATTCAAAATGTCCGACTTCAAAATGGCCGCCATGGTCACCACCCATCTTGAAAAGTTTTCCCCCTCACATATACTAATGTGCCACAAACAGGAAGTTAATATCACCAACCATTCCCATTTTATTAAGGTGTATCCATATAAATGGCCCACCCTGTAGATTTGCCGTGAATAATTTCGGATCGAAAACAAACTTTTTCGGAAAATTTGGCGAATCGGCCAAATCAAATTTTTGAAAAGTTCGCTCATCTCTAGTTATGGGCCAAAGAATCTCCCCTGTGAAGTAAGGGTAGAGCAGCAACGTGATACAAATGAATTTGAGGCCCTATATATAAGGATGTGGGACTACCCCCGAGAGGGTGAAGCACCCTTAGAGCACCGACACGCTACTGTACTTAAATTTGATAGTCAGAGGATTTGGTACCCTTCAAGATTGCAGGCATGGGGGGACCATACTGGTTAATCGTAGGCCTGTGCACTGGGACTACCTGCCCAGAAAGTATCACTCCTTGGAGGCAGTGGCGGATCCAGGGGGGGCAACAGGGCAATTCCCCCCCCCCCAAGATTGCAGCATGCAGCACTCGCCCCACCACCTTGCATGGTGGAGCTGAAGCTGTAAGCTCCAGCTCCACCATTCACTAACCTTTCACACGCTGTGATTACACAATGTGTGAGCTGCGGGGATGCGATCCACTAGAGGCCGGCGCGATGACATCACATCATCGCGCCGGCGCCCGGAGATCCTGTCCCCACAGCCCGCATACTGTAAGTACTGAAGATTATGCTCAGGGCCCAGGGGATTTGGGGAACTATATCGTACAGGAGGAGGGGGAGGGGGATTTAAAAACTTGGGAAAAGGGAATATTTAATGTAAGGGGCTACAGGGCAAAGCACAGGGGGCATTATATGGGAAGAGCACATGGCAGGGGGCCCCCCTGTGCTGTGCCCCTCACATATAATGCCCCCTGTGCTGTGTCCCACACATATAAATTATATGTGTGGGGCACAACACAGGGGGCATTATATGTGAGGGGCATAGCACAGGGGGCATTATATGTGAGGGACACAGCACAGGGGGCATTATTTCATATAATGCCCCCTGTGCTGGAGCACAGCACAGGGGGCATTATATGAAATAATGCCACCTGTGCTGTGCCCCTCACATATAATGCCCCCTGTGCTATGCCCCTCACATATAATGCCCCCTGTGCTGTGTCCCTCACATATATTGCCCCCTGTGCTGTGCCCCTCACATATAATGCCCCCTGTGCTGTGCCCCTCACATATAATGCCCCCTGTGCTGTGCCCCTCACATATAATGCCCCCTGTGCTGTGTCCCACACATGTAAATTATATGTGTGGGGCACAGCACAGAGGCCATTATATGTGAGGGGCACAGCACAGGGGCCATTATATGTGAGGGGCACAGCAGAGGAGGCATTATTTCATATAATGCCCCCTGTGCTGTGCTCCACACATATAATGCCACCTGTGCTGTGCCCCACACATATAATGCCCCGTGCTTTGCCCCACACATATAATGCCCCCTGTGCTGTGCCCCTCACATATAATGCCCCCTGTGCTGTGCCCATCACATATAATGCCCCATAATGCACCCCTCATATATAATGCCCCCATCATGCACCCAACCCCTCATATATAATGCCCCCATCATGCGCCCTTCACATATAATGCCCCCGTCATGCGCCCCTCACATATAATGCCCCCTGTGCTGTGCCCCTCACAAATAATGCTCCTGTCATGTGCCCCAAACATAAAATGCCCCCTGTGCTGTGCCCCTCACATATAATGCCCCCTGAGGGGACAGGATGGGGGAATTATATGTGAGGGGCACAGCACAGGGGGCATTATATGTGAGGGGCACAGCACAGGGGGCATTATATGTGAGGGGCGCATGATGGGGGCATTATATGTGAGGGGCAAAAAACAGGGGCATTATATGTGAAGGGCACAGCACGGGGCATTATATGTGAGGGGCGCATTATGGGGGCATTATATGTGAGGGGCAAAGAACAGGGGCATTAACCCCTTAAGGACCGAGCCCTTTTTCACCTTAAGGACCAGAGCATTTTTTGCAATTCTGACCACTGTCACTTTAAACATTAATAACTCTGGAATGCTTTTAGTTATCATTCTGATTCCGAGATTGTTTTTTCATGACATATTCTACTTTAACTTAGTGGTAAAATTTTATGGTAACTTGCATCCTTTCTTGGTGAAAAATCCCCAAATTTGATGAAAAAAATGAAAATTTTGCATTTTTCTAACTTTGAAGCTCTCTGCTTGTAAGGAAAATGGATATTCAAAATAATTTTTCTTGGGTTCACATATTCAATATGTCTACTTTATGTTTGCATCATAAAATTTATGAGTTTTTACTTTTGGAAGACACCAGAGGGCTTCAAAGTTCAGCAGCAATTTTGAAATTTTTCACAAAATTTTCAAACTCGCTATTTTTCATGGACCAGTTCAGGTTTGAAGTGGATTTGAAGGGTCTTCATATTAGAAATACCCCATAAAAGACCCCATTATAAAAACTACACCCCCCAAAGTATTTAAAATGACATTCAGTAAGTGTATTAACCCTTTAGGTGTTTCACAGGAATAGCAGCAAAGTGAAGGAGAAAATTCAAAATCTTCATTTTTTACACTCGCATGTTCTTGTAGACCCAATTTTTGAATTTTTGCAAGGGGTAAAAAGAAGAAAATTTTTACTTATATTTGAAACCCAATTTCTCTCGAGTAAGCACATACCTCATATGTCTATGTTAATTGTTCAGTGGGCGCAGTAGAGGGCTCAGAAGGGAAGGAGCGACAAATGGTTTTTGGGGGGCATGTCACCTTTAGGAAGCCCCTATGGTGCCAGGACAGCAAAAAAAAACATGGCATACCATTTTTCAAACTAGACCCCTCAGGGAACGTAACAAGCGGTAAAGTTAACCTTAATACCCCACAGGGGTTTCATGACTTTTGCATATGTAAAAAAAATTATTATTTTTTTACCTAAAATGCTTGGTTTTCCAAAATTTTTACAAAGGGTAATAGCAGAAAATACCCCCCAAAATTTGAATCCCAATTTCTCCAGATTCAGAAAACACCCCATATGGGGGTGAAAAGTACTCTGCTGGCGCACTACAGGTCTCAGAAGAGAAGGAGTCACATTTGGCTTTTTGAAAGCAAATTTTGCTCTGGGGGCATGTCGCATTTAGGAAGCCCCTATGGTGCCAGAACAGCAAAAAAAAAAACACATGGCATACCATTTTGGAAACTAGACCCCTCGGGGAACGTAACAAGGGGTAATGTGAACCTTAATACTCTACAGGTGTTTCACGACTTTTGCATATGTGAAAATTTTTTTTTTTTTTTTACCTAAAATGGTTGGTTTCCCAAAATTTTTACATTTTTAAAAAGGGTAATAGCAGAAAACACCCCCCAAAATTTGAAGCCCAATTTCTTCCGATTCAGAAAATACCCCATATGGGGGTAAAAAGTGCTCTGCTAGCGCACTACAGGTCTCAGAAGAGAAGGAGTCACATTTGACTTTTTGAAAGCAAATTTTGCTCTGGGGGCATGCCGCATTTAGGAAGCCCCTATGGTGCCAGGACAGCAAAAAAAAAAACCACATGGCATACCATTTTGGAAACTAAACCCCTCGGGGAACGTAACAAGGGGCTAAGTGAACCTTTATACCCCACATGTGTTTCATGACTTTTGTATATGTAAAAAAAAAAAAAAAATTTACCTAAAATGCTTGTTTTCCCAAAAATTTTACATTTTTTAAAAGGGTAATAGCAGAAAATACCCCCCAAAATTTGAAGCCCAATTTCTCCCGAGTACGTCGATACCCCATATGTGGCCCTAAACTGTTGCCTTGAAATACGACAGGGCTCCAAAGTGAGAGCGCCATGCGCATTTGAGGCCTAAATTAGGGACTTGCATAGGGGTGGACATAGGGGTATTCTACGTCAGTGATTCCCAAACAGGGGGCCTCCAGCTGTTGTAAAACTCCCAGCATGCCTAGACAGTCAGTGGCTATCTGGCAATACTGGGAGTAGTTGTTTTGCAACAGCTGGAGGCTCCGTTCTGGAAACAGTGGCGTACCAGACGTTTGTCATTTTTATTGGGGAGGGGGGCTGTGTAGGGGTATGTGTATATGTAGTGTTTTTTACTTTTTATTTTATTTTGTGTTAGTGTAGTGTAGTGTTTTTAGGGTACAGTCGCACGGGCGGGGGGTTCACAGTAGTTTCTCGCTGGCAGCTTGAGCTGCAGCAGAAAATTTGCCACAGCTCAAACTTGCAGCCGGATACCTACTGTAATCCTCCGCCCATGTGAGTGTACCCTGTACATTCACATTGGGGGGGGGGGGGGGCATCCAGCTGTTGCAAAACTACAACTCCCAGCATGTACGGTCTATCAGTGCATGCTGGGAGTTGTAGTTTTGCAACCGCTGGAGGCTCTGTTTTGGAAACTGTGACGTACCAGACGTTTTTAATTTTTATTGGGGAGGGGAGGGGGGCTGTGTGGGGGTATGTGTATATGTAGTGTTTTTTACTTTTTATTTTGTTTTTTGGTAGTGTAGTGTAGTGTTTTTAGGGTACAGTTGCACGGGCGGGGGTTCACAGTAGTTTCTCGCTGGCAGTTTGAGCAGCGGCAGAAAATTTGCCGCAGCTCAAACTTGCAGCTGGATACTTACTGTAATCCTCCGCCCATGTGAGTGTACCCTGTACGTTCACATTGGGGGAGGGGGGGGGAGAAACATCCAGCTGTTGCAAAACTACAAGTCCCAGCATGCCCATAAGGCCATGCTGGGAGTTGTGGTGGTCTGCCTCCTGCTGTTGCATAACTACAGCTCCCAGCATGCCCTTTTTGCATGCTGGGAGCTGTTGCTAAGCAACAGCAGGAGGCTGTAACTCACCTCCTGCTGCTGCTCAGGGAACAGGTCAGTCCCTCGTCGTCGCCGTCGCTCCTGGGGCCCCAATCCCAACAGGGACGCCGGGGATCGGGGTCCCCAGCACCCGGGGTGCACGTTCTGCACCCGCTCACGTCCTCCGAAAGAGGGGCGGAGCAGGCTGCGGGAGTGACACCCGCAGCAGGCACCCTGATTGGTCGGCCGGGAATCCGGCCGACGAATCAGGGCGATCGTGAGGTGGCACCAGCGCCACCTCACCCCTGATGGCTCTGGCTGTTCCGGGTAATTCCGGGTCATCGGGTCACTGGAGACCCGATTGACCTGGAATCCGCCACAGATCGCTGGACTGAATTGTCCAGTAGTGTTGCTCGCGAATATTCGCAATTCGAATATTATTCGCGAATATCGCATATTCGCGAATTCGCGAATTTCGCGAATATAGCGCTATATATTCGTAATTACGAATATTCGTTTTTTTTTTTGTTTTGTTTTTTTTTTTCTTCACAGTACACATCACAGTGATCATCCCTCTCTGCTTCCAGCTTGTGTGGTGTAAAGAAAGCTGTAATACTACTGTGTGAGACTGGCGCGCGAAAATTCGCATATGCGAAAATTAGCATATGCTAATATTCGCATATGCGCATTTCCACGCGTGTTAATTTTGTATGGGCCAATATTCACTTATGTTAATTTTCGCATACGCGAAGTTTCGCATATGCGAAAATAAAACGAGAATATGCGAATATTCGCGAATATATGACGAATATTCGTCCATATATTCGCGAATATTCGCGAATTCGAATATGGCCTATGCCGCTCAACACTATTGTCCAGCGACCTGCGGCAATCGCCGACATGGGGGGACATAATGACCCCCCTGGGCGATATGCCGGGATGCCTGCTGAACGATTTCAGCAGGCATCCGGCCCCGGCTCCTCTCCGGCTAGCGGCGGGGGCCGGAAATGCTCAGGGCGTATCCATACGCCCTCGGTCCTTAAGGACTTGGAAACGGGGGCGTATGGATACGCCCTATGTCCTTAAGGGGTTAAATGTGAAGGGCAATTCACGGGGCATTATATGTGAGGGGCGCATGATGGGGGCATTATATGTGAGGGGCAAAGAACGGGGGCATTATATGTGTAGGGCACAGCACAGGGGGCAATACATGTTAGGGGCACAGGACAGAGGGCATTATTATTATGTGGGGGGAACAGGATGGGTCATAATTATTATATGTAGGGGCACAAGATGGGGCATTATTAATATATGTGAAGGCACAGAGTGTTTTGAATTTCAGAAATATAGTGTATATGATGAGGAATTTCTGGGGTGGTACGTTTTTTATGGGCCACAAAACATTTGGGTATTTTATTCAGAGGGTGCCCTGCACAGCAAGTTATATTCACAGAGTGCAGTGTGTGGTAGTATTAAATTTAGAGAACACAGTGTGTGGTAGTATTATATTCAGAGGGTGCAGTGTGTGATAGTATTATATTCAGAGAGTGCAGTGTGTGATAGTATTATATTCAGAGGGTGCAGTGTGTGATAGTATTATATTCAGAGAGTGCAGTGTGTGATAGTATTATATTCAGAGGGTGCAGTGTGTGATAGTATTATATTCAGAGGGTGCAGTGTGTGATAGTATTATATTCAGAGGGTGCAGTGTATGATAGTATTATATTCAGAGAGTGCAGTGTGTGATAGTATTATATTCAGAGGGTGCAGTGTGTGATAGTATTATATTCAGAGAGTGCAGTGTGTGATAGTATTATATTCAGAGGGTGCAGTGTGTGATAGTATTATATTCAGAGGGTGCAGTGTGTGATAGTATTATATTCAGAGGGTGCAGTGTGTGATAGTATTATATTCAGAGGGTGCAGTGTGTGATAGTATTATATTCAGAGAGTGCAGTGTGTGATAGTATTATATTCAGAGGGTGCAGTGTGTGATAGTATTATATTCAGAGAGTGCAGTGTGTGATAGTATTATATTCAGAGGGTGCAGTGTGTGATAGTATTATATTCAGAGGGTGCAGTGTGTGATAGTATTATATTCAGAGGGTGCAGTGTGTGATAGTATTATATTCAGAGGGTGCAGTGTGTGATAGTATTATATTCAGAGGGTGCAGTGTGTGATAGTATTATATACAGAGGGTACAGTGTGTTGTATATTCAGGAGGTACAGTGTGTCAGAATTATATTCAGAGGGTGTGTGCCAGTATTATATTAGAAGAATACAGTGTTTGGCAGTATTATAATAATTATTGTTTTCATATAGAGGATCAGAATCCGCTGACATAGAAACCATCTGGGCGTCAAGTTCTGCAGAGAGAACATTTAGCTGGAACAATTCCTGGCGGTATGTAGCATCTGAATTAGATAAGGAAAGACTATAGAGAAGACGTCACCTGTAGTCACTGATATCATTCTGTATCCTCCTGTGTGTGTCCCATCAGAGCTGGAGTCACTTGTAAGTTCTGCAGTAATGATGGGTGAAACAACAACTCCCAGCATCCCCTCACCACTGCTTAGGTCATACTGGGAGCTGTAGTTTCAAATGGTAAAAACCTCTTTAGCACTTTCCCATTCTGCGGCAATTGGTATATTTGATTATTATTCTGACATGTGAACACGGCCTAAGAGTCTTAAACAAGATTAGGACTGTATGATACATTTAATAAAATTGTAAGTTCCGTGAGCAACATCTTGTTTTCTGTCCGCCAACACAAAATACTCTAATAGTGCCCCTCCCGAGACTCGACTCTGGATCTGCCCCTGCTTGGAGGTGGGGGAGATAGTCGAGTACGGATTCAGCGGGGTGAATGGGCTGCAGCAGTCACGAGGCCCAAGAACCCTACTCAACTCCCATTCACTCCTTTCCCAATGGATGACTGGGAGGCGGATCCATTTGGACTCAGGCCGACAAGGCTGCCTACAACCACCTGTGAAGAAGAAGAGAGATTCAGAACCCACGTCATGGACCCCAAGCATCAGCCAAGGTCCTGCCATGATGTATCATCGTGTGAAAATGTGCCCAGGCCTACTCCCACTGAGGAGGTGAGACCTAAACTGTGGCCACCAACTACAGTGCCTAGGCCTACTCCATGTCCGGAGGTGTGGCCTAACCAACAGGCACCAACAGAAGTGCCGCAGCCTACTCCAGTTAAGGAGGTGAGGCCGGATCAACCGGCATCAACAGTGGTTCCAGTGGCCTCAGCAGCGGCCATTAATTTTGTAGTGCGTGTGAATCCGTCTGTGTCCAAATCTAGGCTCACTAATGTTTTGTGGGACACTGCAATTCATCCCATGAAGGAGTCCCCACCTCGCTCCCCTCGCTAGATGTCCAAGAGGAGAAAAAATACTGACAGGCGAGGGTGGGGTTCCAGAAGTTATCCGATGTAGAGCCTTTTTACCATTTAAAACTACAGCTCCCAGTATGACCTAAGCAGTGGTAAGGGGATGCTGGGAGTACCCAGTACCTTTGTTTCTCCAACAGACCATGCTGTTAGTAACCTGTTAAAGAAAAGTTTCCGGCAGGACTATGCCATGAAAAGTTCCTGATTTGGCAACGTAACTCAGCCTCTGGCTGAGAGACTCCTGGTCCAGGGAGATTAGTGTAAGTGTGTGCCCGGTCTTGGTACAGCCGTGTTCTATTCAGGACTCATAACTAGTGTTGAGCGGCACAGGACATATTCAAATTCGCGATATTTCGCAAATATATGGACGAATATTCGTCATATATTTGCTAAATTCGCATATTCGTAATATTCGCGTTTTATTTTCGCATATGCGAAAATTCACGTATGCTAAAATTTACATATGCAAAAATTAGCATAAACGATAATTTGCAGTCTCACACAGTAGTATTAGAGCCTTCTTTACACCACACAAGCTGGAAGCAGAGAGGAATGATCACTGTTATGTGTACTGTGAAAAAAAAAAAAAAAACAATATTCGTAATTACGAATATATAGTGCTATATTCGCGAATATTCACGAATTCGCGAATATGCGATATTCGCAAATAAAATTTGCATTGCGGATATTCGCGAGCAACACTACCCATAACACAGACAAAAAAGAACCAATTGTGTAAAATGATATACCTTTATTAAACATATATCAAAAAAGACATACACTTCAAAATAGAAAGAAAGTTAAAATATAGGCACATACAGTTACAAGAACAGATCCAAGGGGTTGGATTTGGTAGGTGGTAGCATGCATGGCGGATAGTCTTTCTGTTTTCTGCTTTAATTTACAGCTTTATAACCATAGGACTTTCTTTCCTCTTTGTTATAATTACTCATCTCTGATTTCCTTTATAATCTGAGTCTTTTTCTTATACATATGCTGCTATTTTTCAGAGAATTAATCATATCCTTGGTCATGTCTCCGTAATCCATGTAGTATTATACCTCCTGTATCATCTCCAGTCATCTGTTCTTATAACTGTATGTGCCTATATTTTAACTTTCTTTCTATTTTTAAGTGTATGTCTTTTTTGATATATATTTAATAAAGATATATAATGTTTCACAATTGGTTCTTTTTTGTTTATGGATATTGGTTATGTGAACCAACTCTGGCAACTCTGATGAGTATAGTTTGCTGGATATATAGACTCATTTCACAGGTGGACTGTTGATCCTTGTGTGTCTGTTTACTGTAAATATTGCATAATAATATATTTTTGTGCTACATATTGCACTTATACAGCAGGTTAATGCACCTGGATATTTTGTCTGGTTAATAAAATTTACGGTAAAAGGTTTAATAAATGTAAGTGTTTATTGTACAGGAGAATCAGTTTCTGTACACAAGGTAAACATTTTCTTTCAGGTGTTATAGTGGTCATTCCAAGGTGCCCTCCCAGCTGCTCTGGGAGTAACATTTGTGTCACCCTTCACTAACACCCAATGGGAAACGTTCCCATAAGAGACCAAGACTGAATTAATCCAATATATTGTACACATAGTACATTTCATTACTTCCACTAGTGTACTTCTCAGTAAAATTCAGTACACATAATGGAAAAAATATATCTCACACAGTACAAAAAACAAAAAAAACAAGCTTTAGGGACTGTAACTTGCTATACTCCAGTGCCGTACCACTGTTTATGCACTAATGTGTTCTTTTGTCTCCTACGTGTTCAGGATGCTCTTCCTGGCCAGAAGATGCTCCTGTAGCTCAATAAAAATGCTTGTATCCAGAAAGGTAACCGTATGTAAATGTTATCTAGTCAGAGTTCTAGGGGTAAGAGTGTAATACCTATAGACCCTAGTAGCTAAGGCATTGGGCAGAAAACCTCAGGCAACCCAATCCGAAAAAAGTGTATAACTCAGGTAATGAATGTGTGGTATAATAAATATTCAGTATGATATTTATTGTCTGTTAAAGAAAAGAATATATACAAGTAAGATTTATGGTGTGTAGAAGCGTTACCCTCATAATACATACTATCAATTCAGTATCAAATGTAATTGTCAGTCACCAAAGACAAATATTTATTAAATGTAATACATAGTCAATTGTACTAAGCTAAAAAAGAAAAGAATCAACCCCTAAATTCATCCTGTTTGTTACTTCATTGCTCACTATAATCCTGTTCATATAAAAAGTTGGAGCTTGTATAGACATTCCACAATGCACAAGGAATCTTTGTTATTATTTATCTACAGCCTGATCAAGGACATTTGCAATTATGCCCAGGACTGTGTGTGGCCTTTGGTAATTTTGTCCCTCTGTCTTTGAGAACCTTCGTCGAGGAGTACTTATTTTAAGTAAGGGGGTTTGTGGTGTCCCGGTACGGGACTTGGTCCTGTCCCTTTGTCTAAAGTCCCCTCAGCCAGAGTCCCTACATGACAATGGGGCTCTCCTGTAGGGCTAAACCCTAGTCGCCTCATGTTAATAATGTTTAATGTAAATATAAAAATATGTTTATTTTAGAAATACCTTTGTATAGGACCTTAGAGGTCACGTGCCTTAGATAAGTTGCTATGCTATGGTTAAAGGACCTTTGGGTCATGTGATATACCCAGAGTTCACTGGGTCAGGACTTGCAGGTTTGCCAGCCAATGAGCTTTTGTTCCACCCCCTTAGTATATAAGGGGCTGCTGCCACTAAATTCAGTCTCTTTTCCTTCTACTCTTTGTTCCTGGCACTTAAAGCAAGCACATCAATCTATATCATCTGCATCAATTCAAGCTAGGCCTGAAGCCAAATCTTCAGCAGCCACAAAACCGTGAGTTATTCAGCTCAAAACTACCAAAATCCTGTGTGACTACTGCAACTCAATTACCCTAAATCCAGTAGCACAGTGGCTAGCATCAAAGCTCATTAATCTCAGAAGTCCCAGCAAACCTGTGAGGAACCTGAACCATGGTCCTCTCCTAAAAGACTGTTCTGTTACCTGCAGTTGCATAAAATATACAGTAAAGTTTATCCTGTTTATTCTTCAACTTCTGCTGTGGACATTCATTTATTTCTCCCTACTGTTTATGGGACAGTTGGCAGTAGGACCATTATGTTAAGGAAACCACACCCTGGCATCACGACAACTAAGGGTTAACCCCAATACCCTACACTACTACCCTTGCAACACCCCAGACACCGTTACCCCTCCAGGCTACATCATATGTATTATCTATCTCTCTATCTATATATTATCTATATATTATCTATCTTTCTATCTAAATACCAAACAAATTGCTCCAACACCACTCCAAATAGATTAAAGCAAAAACAGTGTTAATTGACCCATGGTCAGCAGTGGATGCAACGTTTCAGCGGCATCTTGCCGCCTTTCTCAAGCATAAAATGGTGCTCAACAGTGTTACAATATATCAGGTGCACAATCACAAAATTCAATAAAACAATTACATCCAAATACATAAGAAAACATGATATAAACATCATAAAAAAGTGCATGTACAATATCCACTGGTGTACATATTCAATACAATCACATTCATTATGTTTTAAGGCCTGCGCAGCTGGCCTGTATTTGTGGGAGGAGCCGGCTGCCTAAGAACTCACGGCCGCCTCACGTCCAGCCGCCGTGGGTTCTTCAGTCAAGGGTTTGTCACGTGATGTCAGCAGGAGGTGGCGTCACGTTCACACCGGTCAGCTGACTGCACGGGTCAGCTGACTGGAAGGTCGCTCCAGCCGGCATGGTGGTGGTAAGTGGCCGTGGCTGACCGGGGGGTAACGCTGGCTGTTCCTGGACTCCGGAGGTAAGCCGGAGTTCAGGGAAACCCTTGGTCAGCCCGGCCCCAGGTTATTGTATTACATACCGGCATTCGGCCTCCTGCACACGAATATCATTACCGCACTATGTGAACGGCTTGCTGCGCATGTATATGATTACCGCACTATGTCAACAGTCTCCTGCACATGCATATCATTACAGCACTATGTGATAGGCTTCTTGCGCATGTATATGATTACTGCACTATGTGAACAGTCTCCTGCACATGCATATCATTACCGCATTATGTGAACGGCTTGCTACGCATGTATATGATTACTGCACTATGTCAACAGTCTCCTGCACATGTATATCATTACAGCACTATGTGATAGGCTTCTTGCGCATGTATATGATTACTGCACTATGTGAACGGCTTGCTACGTATGTATATGATTACTGCACTATGTGAACAGTCTCCTGCACATGCATATCATTACCGCACTATGTGAACAGTCTCCTGCACATGTATATCATTACCGCACTATGTGAACAGTCTCCTGCACATGCATATCATTACCGCACTATGTGAACGGCTTGCTGCGCATGTATATGATTACTGCACTATGTGAACAATCTCCTGCACATGCATATCATTACCGCACTATGTGAACGGTCTCCTGCACATGCATATCATTACCGCACTATGTGAACGGTCTCCTGCACATGCATATCATTACCGCACTATGTGAACAATCTCCTGCACATGTATATCATTACCGCACTATGTGAACAGTCTCCTGCACATGTATATCATTACCGCACTATGTGAACAGTCTCCTGCACATGCATATCATTACCGCACTATGTGAACAATCTCCTGCACATGCATATCATTACCGCACTATGTGAACAGTCTCCTGCACATGTATATCATTACCGCACTATGTGAACAGTCTCCTGCACATGTATATCATTACCGCACTATGTGAACAGTCTCCTGCACATGCATATCATTACCGCACTATGTGAACGGCTTGCTGCGCATGTATATGATTACTGCACTATGTGAACAGTCTCCTGCACATGCATATCATTACCGCACTATGTGATAGGCTTCTTGCACATGCATATCATTACCGCACTATATGAACAGTCTCCTGCATATTTTATCATTTCCGCACCACGTGAACAGTCTCCTGCACATGTATAACATTACCGCTCTATGTAACAACCTCCTGCACATATATATCATTATCGCATTTTGTAGTTCTGTGCTGCTGGGAGGATCTATATGTGTCTCCCGTATACTGAGACTCGCACACCTTTACACTCAATCGGACTCACCGCTCCGCCCCACCCTGTGGGCTTATGCTTCACCCCCACAGCTGCCAATCTGGTCAGTCTAAGGCACGCTACACCAACAGCTGCGCTCACCTCCAACCTTTGTCTCTTAAACTAACTTCCTCACAGTTTTCTTTTCATTTATTTTATATTTCTGTGTTTCCGGGCGGTGTGCCTCCAGCTGTTGTGGAGCTACGATTCTCACTTATACTGCGATCGATTAAACTGCAGGGGTGGACGGAGGCATGCTCTTAGCAGTGCTAATACTGTCTTCCTTCATCCTTCCCCCCCTTCCCCTGCAGTTACTTGCGTTTTCTCGGTGCGTTGCAAGTCGTCAGCAGTCAGGTATAATCATCTAAGTTAGAACTCCATTTCAGGAGGGGGTTCCATCCTTAATAACAGGAAGGCGTATTGTTTAGCTTTGGTGCCTGTCAGGTTACAAGAAAATTCAGTTTTCATGCATTTCGCTATCATAAAAAAAAAAAAAAAAAAAAAACATTTTCTGTATATGCTCATATAGTTATGTCATGCACATATTCTTTATACATAGACAGGTCACGTGGTTGTGCCGGGCACACATATAGTTGTCAGTGTTCACACTCTTATAACTTAATTTACATAACATGTGGTCCGCGTACGTAGTTGGTCAGTATATACTCATATAATTTGTTTGCTCTTTCGGTCATATTCTTTGTTCCGGGTACATGCCCTCATAGTTGTCATACACACATTCGTAACATTTATACCATACACACACTTATAGGAATCATGCCGTAGGATTCATGCTGTACACATCCTGGTAGGGTTCATGCCGTACACACGCTTGTAGGATTTAGGCTGTACATATGTTTGTATGGTTCATGCCGCATACACGCTCGTAGAATTTATGCCCTACACATGTTTTTAGGATCTATGCTGTACATACGCTGGTTGGATTCGTGCCGTACACACGCTGGAAGGTCTTATGCTGTACACACGCTGGTAGGATTCATGCCGTACACACGTTTGTAGGTTTCATGCTGTACACACGCTTGCAGGGTTCAGGCCATACACACGTTTTTAGGATTTATGCTGTACATACGTTGGTTGGATTTATGCCGTACACACGCTGGCAGCATTTATGCTCTACACACGTCTGTGGGATTTATGCTGTACACACACTGTAGATTCTCATTATTCATACTTGTAGGTTTCATACCATACACATGCTCATAGGATTCATGTGGTACTAGTAGGACATCCGCTTGTAGGGTCATGGTATACACACGCGTACTGTATATACGCTTGTAGGGTTTTTACTGTACACAAGCTTGTAGAAATTAAACGGTACACTCACTCGTAAGATTTATAACCATACACTCGCTTGTAGGACTTATATTGTACTCACGCCCATGCACGTTGGTAGGATTCATGCTGGTAACATTTATACGCCACACACGCTTATAGGATTCATTCGTTCTCTACACGCTTGTAGTTTTATACCGTACACACGCTTTTAGGGTCATACTGTTGGATTCTTACTTTACGCACGTTAGGATTATGCAGTACATTCGCCGGTAGCATTTATACGGTACACTCGCTCGCATAATTCACAAAGTTCATGCGGTACATACCATTGTAGCATCCATACCGTACACTTGCTCGTAGGTTTACGTGGTATACACGCTTGTACACGCTTGCAGGGTTCATACTACACACGCTCTTGTAGGAGTCATGTTGTACACACTCATAGGAATCATACTATGTACACGCTCATACGAGTCACACTGTACGCACGTTCATAGTATTACATGGTCCCCACGCTCGTAGGATTACTACTGAACATGCACTCATAAGGATTGTGCTGCACACCCGCTTGCAGGACTTGTATCACGCATGTTTGTAGGGTTATATTACATGGGTGCACGCGGGAATCAGGCTGCACGTGCACTCGTTGCATGTGTTCTGTACATGCGCTTGCGCTATTTGTGAAGTTCGCACGCCCGCAGTTTTTGTGCAGCGCACATGCTCATACAACACATGGGGTGTTGCCCCATACGCAGGTATGTGGTCGTAATAGTTACTACTTGCCGGCATATTCTCTGCCATCGGTCGTGGTTAGCTGCAGGTGTGTTCGCTGGTGGTGTATACGCGTATATGGTTGGCCCGAGTATAGGTTCATCAAGTTGGTGGTACAGCCATGCATAGCGATTCACGACAGTTTCACACGTAATCGTTCTGCACGCATCTTTATATAGGCAGGGAGATACATGGCAGTTGTCGTTGCTGACACGTCTTCAGAACGACAATTACACGACGCACAGGCGGTGCTTACCCATTAAACCGTTGCAGACGGGGTATGTTGCATTATCGTTGTTACTGACATGCCTTCTGAACGACGTTGACATTACGCATAGGTGGTGTTTACCTGTTAAGCCTGCCACGTTGCAGAAAGGGTACATTGCATTATTGTTGTTGCTGGCACGCTTTCAGTACAACAATAATATGACACATAGGTGGTGTATACCCATTATGCCTGCCTCGTCTGCAGGGGGGATACATTGCAGTTGTTGTTACTGACACGTCTCCAGAGCAACGACATTATGACACATAGGTGGCGTATACCTGTTATGCCTGCCACGCCTGCAGGAGGGGTACGTCGCATAATTGTTGTTACTGACACGCCTTCAGAACAGCAATAACACCACACATAGGTGATGTATACCCATCATACCTGCCACGTCAGCAGGGGGATACATTGCATATTTGTTGTTGTTGCTGACACTACTTCAGAGCAACAACATCATGACACATAAGTGGCGTATACCCATCATGCCTGCTACGCCTGCAGGAGGGGTACGTCGCATAATTGTTGTTACTGACACGCCTTCAGAACAGCAATAACACCACACATAGGTGATGTATACCCATCATGCCTGCCACACCTGCATGGGGGTACGTTGCACGGTTGTTACTGACACGCCTTCAGAGCAACAGTGTTATGACACATGCAAGGTGATATACTCATTATTCCTCACACATATAAAAAAAAAAAAAAAAAAAGAGAAAAAGATTAAATAAGTATAAATAGGTGTGTGTATATATGTATATATATATATATATATATATATATAAGTGGAGAGAGTGCCTCACATTAGCACTTTCTAGTTATTGTACTGTGGGGTAGACACCGCATGTATAAATCCAGGTGTTGCTTCATATGTCAGTATTTCATGTTGTTGTATAGTGGTACTAGGCACATGTGTGGATTAGTCGTTCTGTGCATCTGGTCATATAGGTTGTTCAGTATATATGCTCACCCATGCAGTTCGTTCCAGCCGCACGTTCATAGTTTGTTCGGTACATACGCTCAAAGTTTATACATACACTCATGTTGTTGATCTAGACCAGTCACGTCTACAGGTCAGTCTGGTTACAACTTGAAAAGACATAACGCAGCGATAATGTCTTTGTATACATTGTATTCTTTCAGCAATCGGGTTATGCTGCAGGGATAGCATGATGTTTCCATTGTTAATTGCCACGTCTTTAGGTATGTCATGGACACGACCTGTTTTGTTCAAGGCGACGGTCATTCGGTTAGTTACAGATTAGTTGAGTCTTTCACGTTTCGGCCTATCACGTCTATAGGTCAGTTCAGTTGCGACCTGACACGTCTTCAGGTCGGCGGTAACGTCATTGCATGTCCATGTTTACTTAGCATCGGGGATATAGCTTGGTTCGGTGTGGTTGGTTTAGTTTGTCTTGGCCTAGATTGACGATGATAGTAGTCACATGTTTTGTGAGTCTCATTATCATGTTGCTGCACTAGGGGTCGCATTGCCGACATAGGTTTAGTTGGTGTTTACGTAGTCTTTGTGTATACACATGTTAGCACTCGGAGTTGTACATTCGGGCATAGGGTTATTCTCAGTAGAGGCTTTTCACGTCCTCAGCTCACAGCGTACTTCCAACACGTAGCCGAGAATACTTATGTGATATTCATTGATACCTAGTGGATGTCTCACATACGATTCCATTCTATTTGCATTCATCGGGTTTTGCCATTCTTCTTTGCATCCAGCATAGTACTATCGAAATATATCTGTCAGGTGTCCAGCATAACATTGCGTGGTTCCTCTGACAGGGCACCATTGTTTGCATTCCATTCCACGCCATCAAATCTACCTTGGAGAGCGCATGAAAAGGGAGGTTGCGAACCCTCTAGCAGCCATCAGCTCTAGCAGCTGACCTGGTTAGTTGGTTGACTGGTGCTTAGGTAGTTCCCCATCGGGACCATCAGGACGGCTCATCGTTAGAGGACGTGCTTGCTTTCAGTTGTCGTCATATCCAAGGTTAGGAGAATCACATGCAGAGGCATGGCCGTAGTTACAATGGCTTGTAGGGATTAAATAATCACAGGTTGAGAAGGGACGGCTATGCTTTCGAAATGTTGGTTTGTAAATGTACTTTCATGCAATTATAGGGTTTTGCCCTCTTTTCCCCCAGGCATATTCTATACGCAGCAGTTATGGCACACCTCAGACTGCTTGGTTAGTTAGGGGTTGGTATTCAGCAGTAGTAGGGTAGGTAGGTACGGTTCTAGGGCAGAGGCGACGACCACAAATATAGTGACAAAATTCAATGCCCATACTGTACAGACTAAAAGTGCAATAATATTAGTGACAGGTGCACAAAATGAAAACAATTAAAAAGCAGTGATGAGGGGCAGTGGAAAACATACCTTCCCAGCCTGTATCTATGTATCGGCGTGCTCAGACGCCATTATACTTATCCACCATACGCATCCCGGCTTCAAAACGCCGGGTCACATGATCTGTCCCGTGTATGGGTTTGTATGTGCGCCTGCGCACCCACTCGGGCATTGAATGCCGTGGATACGCATACATATGCATATGCGCATGCGCAGTCGTGCACCTATTGAAATCAGTAAAGACATTAAAATACAAATGTGTCAATGTATATATGTGAAGTAATGTGTATGTGTGCATAATGAAATGTGATGTGAAAAATTAGACTAAGTGTGTATGTAATAATAACCTGGATGTAACATATCCAAGAAAGACGCATGTGGGTGTGAACTGGTGTCAGTAAAAACCATGTGTGAATAAATATGTATCTACTGAAAAAATGTATGAGTGCAATCACTATAAACGTGTGTACGAATGCAGCCAAATGTGGCTCAAAACCGCATCCGACTGCATATCATATGTGTGAGTGTGAACAGATACCAATGTGGTGTTAATAGGGTATTAGTGAGTGAACAAACATAATCGCATCACTATATTCAATGTGAACGTACGCGTATATATAGCCAGGTGCGGTTTAACCCGCACATGACTAAATTGAGTGATAATGTGTTAATCACAATTAAGAATTTACATGTATATTGTAGTTTTTTGTCATCTCTTGAAGAGCAGATTCCACTTTTTCCTCTACATCTGTCCTTGTCAGAAGTTATATGTAGGGGAGACACAACCAACACAGGTACTCCATATGAAAAGCTTGTATGGATCTACCTGTGTCCAAACATTGTGTTGAGGCGGGACATACGGAACGAGACATTCGATTTACATTGATCGACCATGTCCCCCCATTGAGACAAGGGGGGGACAGAGTGGGCCGACTAAAGAAAAGAGAATTTTTTTGGATTCACGAATTGAACGCTCTACGCCCTATTGTTATGAATGTTGATTTTGTAGTAACTACCTCGATTTATCAAGCGTAAAGGAATTTTTGATATTATAGAGCTAGAGGGGGCTGTATCTTCTTTTTGTTGGTTTTCAGTGGTAACTAGTGCTATATATGCTTTATACATTTAAAATGTTATATTTGCTAGAATACTTGTATGATTTTTTTTCTCTTGCAGACAGAAGCAGAAGATCAGAGGGAGAATAAATGAAAAATACCGACCCTTAAAGGCCTGAATTTTTATATAAAAAGTTTTTGAAAAAACCCTTTTAAAAGATGGAAAATGTTTAGTATTTTTCTAAAATGTCATAAAATATAGTTTTAATATTTAGTATAGCCTATTTTATTACACATATGTTCACTATCACATTCAGTAAGTTTTATATCCAACAACCTTTGATGTCTGAAGTTTTTTCTTCACAGTACAATATACATGTAAATTCTTAATTGTGATTAACACATTATCACTCAATTTAGTCTTGTGCGGGTTAAACCGCACCTGGCTATATATACGCGTACGTTCACATTGAATATAGTGATGCGACCATGTTTGCTCACTCACTAATACCCTATTAACACCACATTGGTATCTGTTCACACTCACACATATGATATGCTGTCGGATGCGGTTTTGAGCCGCATTTGGCTGCATTCGTACACACGTTTATAGTGATTGCACTCATGCATTTTTTCAGTAGATACATATTTATTCTCACATGGTTTTTTCTGACACCAGTTCACACCCACATGCGTCTTTCTTGGATATGTTACATCCAGGTTATTATTACATACACACTTAGTCTCATTTTTCACATCACATTTCATTATGCACACATACACATTACTTCACATATATACATTGACACATTTGTATTTTAATGTCTTTACTGATTTCAATAGGTGCACGACTGCGCATGCGCATATGCATATGTATGCGTATCCACGGCATTCAATGCCCGAGTGGGTGCGCAGGCGCACATACAAACCCATACACGGGACAGATCATGTGACCCGGCGTTTTGAAGCCGGGATGCGTATGGTGGATAAGTATAATGGCGTCTGAGTACGCCGATACATAGATACAGGCTGGGAAGGTATGTTTTCCACTCCCCCTCATCACTGCTTTTTAATTGTTTTTCATTTTGTGCACCTGTCACTGATATTATTGCACTTTTAGTCTGTACAGTATGGGCATTGAATTTTGTCACTATATATAATGAATGTGATTGTATTGAATATGTACACCAGTGGATATTGTACATGCACTTTTTTATGATGTTTATATCATGTTTTCTTATGTATTTGGATGTCATTGTTTTATTGAATTTTGTGATTGTGCACCTGATATATTGTAACACTGTTGAGCACTAAACGGCCGCACATCGTGCGAATACCACGCCGCCCCAGCTGGAGCGCATCTGAATCCATCTAACTCGGCCTGACGGCGGTGCGGTGAGTGGCAGGTATTATTTCTATTTGCAGAGTTATTCAATGTGGAGTGGACCAACCGGCATCAACGATCTAGTATTGTCATTGTTTCCAACTGAACTGCACATGATCATTCACAATTGTTTCAGGACCATAATTACTTTTTCAGGATATCGCCTGCTACAAGTCATTATTTATTACATCATTGTATTTACAGGATTATTTATATTCACAGGACATTTACCTTGACTTTTTACAGGTGGAAATCATTTTTACAGCAAAATCTCATCCACAATACAGACACATTTTTGGAAGTGTTGACAGTTCATGCCAAAACCGTGATTAATATCAGTTACAAGTAACTATTTTAGAGGATTGATAATATCTATCTATTCTGTAGTGTATTCTGAAGTTATTGCTTAACCATTTTATGTACTTTATACTGCGATTCTTACTACTGCGCTACCGTAGGGTCCTGCGGGACACACATTTATTTTATCTTTATATTAAACAAATTATTAGCGATATGGTTGTCTTTTGCTCTTTTTGACACCAGACATCTACCATTTAATTTTTTTTTATATTGAGCTGAGGACTAATAATTTATATCCACTTTTATATTTCATCTCTCTGTGGGGGAGAGCTTTAGTTAACCTCGCTCATTTTTTGTGGTTAAGCTACACATAACTACTGCTACTGTTGAGCACCATTTTATGCTTGAGAAAGACGGCGAGATGCCGCTAAACAATCGCATCCACTGCTGACCATGGGTCAATAAACACCGTTTTTGCTTTAATCTATTTGGAGTGGTGTTGGAGCAATTTGTTTGGTATTCAGATGTCTATACCTGATCTGCGACTTGGATTAGGTTATTATCCACGAGCACCCACCGCCTCTACTTACTGAAAAGGTTGTGTTGCTTCCACCATTGGTTCTTATCTATCTATCTACAAAGCAAAACAGCAGCACTCACGTTTCCGTGGAGAAAAAAATGTGTGGCTTTATTCAACCAATCAACATGAGCGACGTTTCAGCCGTCTCGCACAGCCGTTGTCAAGCAATGGCTGGTACGAGGTGCAAAGTATATATAGTATACAGATGTGGTATAATTAATACATTAATTAGTGATAATCAAACAAAAACAGTGCAGTGATATTACGATCATGAATATAGGGCATAAACAAACATATCAAAATCCTAAATAGGGCACCTGGCATGAATGAAATAAAACAATGTGCAAAAAACTAATTCACAATCAGTCTGTTTCCAGTGACATAATTCATAATTGATATATAAGTGACGTAAGTGATCGGTGTACCTTCCTGGAGGGGAGGAGCCCCGCAACACATATTTCTTCCATCGGGACACACGAGGACGCCAACCAATTTCCTGTATAATCCAATACATGTATCTTCCGGTTTGCGCCGGAAGTGTCGTCACTGTAAACAAATGCACATGTAGATTTCGCGCATGTGCTTCTTGCATGATGTTAGTATAGGCGCCATCTTGGAACCTGGCATGTACCGCCCTTAGTTAATTCCGTCATATGGTAGTGCAGGTAAGTACTGGTTATACCAGCGCATCGTGGGGGTGGGGATGTACCCTCAGCTGGAGCTTTATTCAGACATGGGCATCCTGGCGTCCACTCACCCATCTTTGCATCAAACCATGCACATAATCTTCAATTTTGGAAAGGTGCTCAGGTATTCATGGCGTGATGAAAAGACAAATCATGTGCAATAAAATAAAAAATAAAAAACAAAATAACTGAAAATACAAAAGGATGAGAAATTGTTGCTGTTGTCCACGGTGTCCAGTGTGATCTATGTGTGTCGTTATCCAAGGAAGAAAAAGAATAGTTATAAAAATGGACCGATCATACGTCAGAGTTTGCATAGATATCCTGGAGTCTGCGATTTACATAATAGATAAACTATGGATTACAAATGTTATGGCTGATCTTGTACTCAATATTTAAACCTGCTGGTTTTAGGGAGTTAAGCATATAAATCCACTTCAACTCCCTCCTCTTCAATATACTGGTGCGATCACCCCCTTTCTTTAAGAGGGGGATATGGTCCAGTAGCATGAACCGGAGTTCTCGTTCAGTGTGTTTGTGGTCGTCAGAGTGTTTCGCCACCGGGAGATCTTGGCGTTTTTTCTTTATTGTGTACCTGTGATGATTGATTCTGGTTTTAAAATCCCAGGTTGTCTCCCCTACATATAAAAGTTTACAGGGACACTATAACACTAATATTACGTGGGTGGAATTACAAGTAAGATAATGTTTAATTGCAAATTCCTGTCCAGTATTGAGGCCAGCAGGGGGCCCGGAGTGCTCAGCGTGTGTCCCCAGGCAGCACTCCGGCGTCACAGCGTGTGCATTCCCGCACTCTAGGGCGTGCGCGTACTGGGACTCTTAGATCTAAAGAACCAGTGCACAGGTGATTGGTGCCTGGTTCAATGTGGTTCATTAAGGGTTAAGCTTTGTGAGAGGGAGTGCTGTTTTGACTTAATTAAGCCTCACCTGTGCACTGCCTATAAGTATCGTCTCCTCCCACATCCTCCTGCTGGATCTTTGTTGCCTTTGTGCCTGAGAGAAAGCATTCTTTGTTCCTGTGTTACCCTGCCTGTTGCCGTACCTGTTGCTACTGACTTCCGCCTGTGAACCTGTTCTGCCTGCCCTGACCATTTGCTATGTCTGACTACGCCTTTGCCTGATCCTCTTGTATCTTAACTTATCTCAGCAGCCAGAGAGGTTGAGTTGCTACTGGGTGGAACGACCTGGAGGTTACTTGCCGCAGCAAGTCCATCCCACTTTGCGGCGGGCTCTGGTGAAAACTAGTAACTCCTTAGACTCCGTTCCCCAGGTACGGCCCACGTCATCACCTCTCTGGCACACCGGATCCACCACCAGCCTCCACTACCAGCCCGGATCCTGACAGTGATGTACCTTTGCTTCGGCTGTTCAGTCCCCACGTCTGCTCTTACTAAGCGATCCCTTAAATTGCCCAACCTCCGATAAGACATTAAAGGGGGGGGGTGTAAACTCTCTAACTTTTTGATGCCCTGTCTTCAGGATATGCCAATGTCTCCGTACCACTCCTGCTACTCTCCCTGAAACCCCAGAGAAAGAGGAGACAAAACCAATCCTTGAAGGAGAATGTTCATGTGGTGTTAATCGTGTGGACTGGTCATTCATATTCAGAATTGTATATTTAGATTCCTGAATAAAATTTTTGGGTATCCTCATTCTGTGAAGTTGGATGCCATCTTGGTAAGAGCTGCATCCAACTTTTCCTCAGAACTAACAATCCTCTTAGCTCTTAACATTTGGCTGGTTGGCAAAGAATTCAACATATGTTTAGGATGCTGGCTATCATACCTAAGGATGGAGTTTACATCAGTGGTTTTAACGAACAGGTCAGTCTGAAGGCAGTTGCCTTTTTATCTGTACCATGGTGTCTAAGAACTGTGCCTCTGAAGAGGAATGAGTTAATGTGAATTTGATGTTATTATGTATATTGTTAAGATGTTCGTGAAAGGCGTGAAGTAGTTCTTCACTGCCGGACCAGACGAGGAAGATGTCGTTGATGTATCGCCACCACCCCAGCACGTAGCTGAAGTGGTGGGATACAAAGACGACATCCTCCTCTAGATGGGCGACGAACATATTCGCATATGTAGGTACGACGTTAGTCCTCATCGCGGTCCAGATACACTCTATGTAGAACTGTTCGTTGAATTTCAAGTAGTTCCTGGTTAGGACTAACCTCAAAAGATCAACCAACAATTGCACTTGTTCATTAGAGAAGTCTTGAGAGATTGCCTGACTCATGGCATCAATTCCTGCATCATGAGGAATCGATGTGTATAGGCTCACAATGTCCAGTGTAGCCAAAATGGCACCAACAGGTACAAAAATATTTTGGATTTTCTCCAAAAAATCCGTGGTGTCCCTGATATAGGACTTTGCCCCACTTGCATACGGGCGAAGAACTCTATCAAGGAAAATTGAAATGTGTGATGTTGCAGATTCCCTGCCAGACACTATAGGGCGTCCAGGAGGGTTCTGTAAAGATTTATGTATTTTGGGCAACATATAAAGATATGGCGTAATGGGATGTTTCACAATCAAAAACTCAAAAAGTGCCCTATCAATCAGGCCCTGTTCTAATGCAGAAGTTCATTTCTCCTTGATAGCACGTTCTACCTCCCATCTGGGATCTGTCTGTACCTTCTGGTACGTTGCTGTGTAATTTAACTGTCTATTGACCTCGGCGATGTATTGGGACTTGTCCATTATCACAATTGCCCCGCCTTTGTCGGAAGGTTTTATGACCAAGTTGTGGTCCTGAACAAGCCCAACCATCGCCGCCATCTGTTCCCTAGACAGATTGGGGTGCAATAATTGTGCATACTCATTTTAAAGATCTTGTATGTCTTTTTTTTACCAATGCTATAAATGTATCAATGATCGGGGTATGAAATACTGGGGTATAATCACTTGGTACATATATATCATAGTTCTTTAGCTGGAAACAACATGTATCTTGTTCGACCCCTGATGGTGGAGGACCCCCTCCCCGTTCCTCCGAAAACAAAACTCGTAGCTTCAGTTTTCTGAAGAACCGTAGGAGGTCCAACTCCATCTGAAACCAATCTAGTTTCATAGCAGGACAAAAGTTAAGGCCCTTGGCCAACACTTGTAATTGAGTCTCTGACAAATTAATAGAGGATATATTTACCACTAGTTTTTGTCCTTCTTTTTGAATGAAATCTTGGGTTGAGTCGCCTTCTGGGTTCGTTGTCCCCTTGTCTTTATATTGCCATTTGTGCAGGAATTGACGCCATGAGTCAGGCAATCTCTCAAGACTTCTCTAATGAACAGGTGCAATTGGTGGTTGATCTTTTGAGGTTAGTCCTAACCAGGAACTACTTCAAATTCAACAAACAGTTCTACATACAGTGTATCGGGACCGTGATGGGGACTAACGTTGCACCTACATATGCGAATATGTTCGTCGCCCATCTAGAGGAGGATGTCATCTTTGTATCCCACCACTTCAGCTATGTGCTGGGGTGGTGGCGATACATCAATAACATCTTCCTCGTCTGGTCCGGCAGTGAAGAGCAACTTCACGCCTTTCACGAACATCTTAACAATATACATAATAACATCAAATTCACATTAACTTATTCCTTTTCAGAGGTACAGTTCTTAGACACCATGGTACAGATCGAAGGCAACTGCCTTCAGACTGACCTGTTCGTTAAAACCACTGATGTAAACTCCATCCTTAGGTATGATAGCCAGCATCCTAAACATATGTTGAATTCTTTGCCAACCAGCCAAATGTTAAGAGCTAAGAGGATTGTTAGTTCTGAGGAAAAGTTGGATGCAGCTCTTACCAAGATGGCATCCAACTTCACAGAACGAGGATACCCCAAAAAATATTATTCAGGAATCTAAACATACAATTCTGAATATGAATGACCATTCCACACGATTAACACCACATGAACATTCTCCTTCAAAGATTGCTTTTGTCTCCACTTTCTCTGCGGTTTCAGGGAGAGTAGCAGGAGTGCTACGGAGACATTGGCATATCCTGAAGACAGGGCATGAAAAAGTTAAAGAGTTTACACCCCCCTCCCTCTTTTAATATCTTATCTAGAGATGAGCGAATCAAACTTGACAAACCCGAATTCGTTACGAATTTCATGAAAAATTCGATTTGCAACGAATACGAATATCGCCGCGATTCTATTGCACGAATCGCTTCATTAAACTCCATTTTACAGCGTTCCAGGCTATTGGAGACCTAAGATGGTGGATCCACATGTGAGTACATGGGGCAGGGGATTATGGAAATGAAGGTAGGCGGGCTGACCCAGAACCACATGTGAGATGCAGCCTATCAGTGTTCACTGACCCCTGTGATGTCACAGCCCCTATATAATCGGCGGCCATCTTGCCTCTCTTCATTTCATCTATGCACTCAGATAGAGAGGACGGGACTGTGTGTGTGTGAATAGCTCATACCACAGTGTTACACTGCAACTGCTAGTCACATCAGCATTAGGGAAAGGCAGGAGTGCAGAGTGCTGTGCTGTTACTCTGAGAAGGATCATTGATTGCTAAACCTCCTATTGACGTTATTGAGCATTGCAGCAGAGAGGGGCAGATAGCTGTCAGCTGCCTCATACAGATCTCCAAGCTGCCTGAACTTTATCATCCATCTTATCTTCTCATTTTTCAGCTCTATTGAGTTTTTTTTTTCTCCACAAATCTTCTGCTGCTCAAAATTGTGTGACAGAGTGCAATTTAGGATTTAATCCCTGGATTTTTTTTGGTGGTGCTGCACTGTTGGGTCCTGCTGCTGTTCAGAAATAAGTCATATTAGTGTGGACTTTAGTGCCTTTTTACCATTTTTCACCTGTTACTCTGTCTCTGTGCTAAATTCAGTGTTATACCACACGTTATATACCTGCCGGTGTATTAAAGAAAAAAAAAGTTTTTCCTGCTTACAAATACGCTTAACAGTGGCCTTATCATTGCAAAGGGCCTAAATACAAGCAAATAGCGTATCATATACCACCTTTTTTTCTGTCTCTGTGCTAAATTCAGTGTTATACCACACGTTTTATACCTGCCGGTGTATTAAAGAAAAAAATGTTTTCCTGTGTAAAAATATGCTTTTTCAGTGGCCTTATCATTGCAAAGGGCCTCAAGCAAATAGTGTACCATATACCACCTTTTTTTCGGTCTCTGTGCTAAATTCAGTGTTATACCACACGTTATACACCTGCCGGTGTATTAAAGAAAAAAAAAGTTTTTCCTGCGTACAAATACGCTTAACAGTGGCCTTATCATTGCAAACGGCATACATACAAGCAAATAGCGTACTATTTAGTACCTGTATTTCTGTCTCGGTGCTAAATTCAGTGCTATTCCACACATTAGTATACACTGGCTGGTGTATACAACAAAAAAAGTTTTTTTCTGCGTATAAATACGCTTAACAGTGCGCTCATCATTGCAAAGGGCATACATACAACAAAGGAGTGTACTAATTACTACCTGTTATTCTGTCTAGGGCCTATATACTTTGAAAGGACAGCCATAAGTAATTGCCTGCTGCTGTTCTATACCCTCATAAACGCACTAAGTATGTCAGGCAGGGAAGTGCCAGGACGTGCACAGAGAAGGGGCAGAGGCCTACATACGTCAGGCAGAGTTGGCAGCAGACTTGGGGCGAGTGGCAGAAGGAGTCGCAGCAATAGGCCTGAGCTCCCGTTAACACCCAGCGGTCGTGTTGTCGACCCATCTCTCCTCGTCAATTGGTTTGCACACTCATCCCCATCATCACAAGCGACATCTGACAACCCCAGTCAAGAGTCGGTGGGTTCCTCAGACACAACCCTCAGTTGGCATGGCCCGGCAGCAGTCCCCGTAATCCCATTGCCTTTGTCCTATGCTGTTCCCTCTCCCAAAGAAGTATCTCATGCTTTGGGTTCAGCTCCACTATTTAGTGAGGATGATGTAATAGAGGACAGTCAGCAGCTAATGGGCAGCCAAGAATGTGAGGAGACATGCGTCCCTTGCTCCGCAAGGCGGCCAAGTAGTGATGCGGAGAGTGACGTGGGAGGCGGTGTTTCAATTGCTCAGGGTCCTGAGGCAGACACTGTTGTGGAACATGAGTAGGACATCAGTGACGTGCACACATTTTGATGACGATGAAGCCGATCGCATTTGGGAGCCGGGTGCAGAAGCCGGGGCTTCATCATCATCAGGAGAAGAGATTTGCTCTTTGTCTATGAGGCAGCAAGGCGGTAGCACGGTTGGCAATCAGCATGGTGGTGGCAGTAGTGGAAATTCAGGAGCCAAACGTGCCAGGGGGAGACCACTTGCTTCGCGGCAAGCTACCATTCAGGGAGGTAGTGGAACAGGGGTTTCTGGAGACGGCGCCAATAGCAGTGAAATAGTGCGAACTACCGGTGGGAAAATCAGCTACTCTGCGGTGTGGTTGTTCTTCATGAAGTATCCGGAGGACCTTAGCGAAGTCACATGCTAAATCTGTGGGCAGAAAGTGAATCTCGGCACCACGGCCCTGCGTCAACACATGATTCGCCACCATAAAGCGGCCTGGGATAACCGTGGCTCCGAGGTAGTGGTCCAGCCTGCCGCATCACCCAGTGGCCATCCGCTCCCTCCGTCATCCAGCCAAGGCTCCACCACCTCAGCCGAAGGGAGCATTGTGTCAAACCATCCTTCTTGCGCTCCTACTTCCTCCGCTCGTAGTCAGCCATTCCGCCAACAATCGATCGGCGAAGCCATGTCCAAGAGACAACAGTATGGGCCCACTCATGCAATGGTACAGAAGTTGAATGTGCTCCTGTCCAAGTTGCTGGTGCTGCAGTCCCTCCCTTTCCAACTGGTGGACTCTGCAGCTTTCAGGGAATTGATGGCTTGTGCCGAGCCGAGGTGGAGAGTCCCAAGCTGTCATTTCTTTGCGAAGAAGGCAGTACCAGCCCTGCATAAGTTTGTACAAGAGAAGGTGAGCCAGTCCTTGAGCCTGTCGGTGTGTTCAAAAGTGCACGGCAGCGCCAACGTGTGGAGCTGTAACTACGGGCAGGGACAATACATGTCTTTTACGGCCCACTGGGTAAATGTTGTTCCTGCACAGCCACAGCAGCAACTTGGACAGGTCACACCGCTTTCTCCTCCACGCTATCGCTCCCAGGCAGTTGGTCCTTTTACAGTGTGCGCCTCCTCCTCCTCCCCCGTGTCCTCGGCCTCCACTGCACATCCAAATCTCGGTTGCCCTTCATCGTATCTCGTGTGAAGGGCACAGCGGAGTCAAGCCATCCTTCACATGGTTTGCCTTGGCGAACGGAGTCACACAGGGGAGGAACTGCTGAAGTTCATTAGGGAAGAAATCTGAGTATGGCTTACTCCACGAAATCTGGAAATGGGAACCATGGTGACCGACAACGGGAAGAACATTATGGCCGCGCTGCGACAAGGAAGTGTGAACAATTCGCCCTGCATGGCACACGTGTTGAATCTGGTTGTCAAGAAGTTCATCAAGTCTTCACCCCATTTGCAAGACGTCCTGACAATGGCAAGGAAACTGTGCATGCACTTCAGCCACTCGTACACCGCCAAGCACACTTTGCTTGAGCTGCAGCGTCAGAACGGTATCCCACAAAATAGTCTCATTTGTGACGTTGCCACACGTTGGAATTCCACCCTCCATATGTTGGACAGACTATACGACAAAGAAAAGCCATCACAGATTTTTTGATGATACAAGCAGATAGGAGTACTCCCCTGTGTAACTTCAATGTGAACGGGTGGCAGCTCATACGTGACACCTGCCGTTTGCTGAGGCCCTTTGAGGAAGCCACATTTTTTGTTAGTTGCTCGAATTACGCCATGAACGATGTAATTCCACTCCTACATTTACTCCAAAAAATGATTGAAAACATGGCTGGTCACGGCAATGGAGATGTTGCGCCTACATCAGAAGGCTACATGAGTACTGTGGGGGATGAACTGGAGGAGGATGATGAAGGGCAGAGCGGAGCACAGTTTACGGTGGATGAGATGGCCGGTGTTTCTGGTCATTGGACAGGAGGGGAGGAGCAGGAGCAGCCAGAGGAGCTGGAGGGTTATTACTAGGGAGGCGAGACAGAGGACCCAGACACACCGTGGCAGTATGCAGTGGAGATGGAGGCAGGTAGTCCCAGTGAGTCACTGTCACAAATGGCACGATGCATGCTGAGTTGCTTGCGTAGTGACCCCCGAATTGTCAAAATTCGTCAGCGCGATGACTTCTGGATCTCCACCTTATAAGACCCTCGCTACCGGCCCAGAATGGGGGCCTTTTTTACACCCACTGAGAGGGAGGACAAATTGACCTACTTCAGGGAGCTTCTACGTAGTCGGTTGGCCGATGCCTATCGGCCACATGGTCCATCCACCCGCAGGTCTGACTCGGGGGGCCCTCTGCGCTCACCTTCCACTGCCACGGCTGCTGGGGAGGGGTGGCAGGAGCAGTACCGGCTCAATCAGAAGCAGCCTGAGTCTACAGTCGCTGATGAGTAGCTTCCTTCAGCCGCATAGTGAAGCTACTCATCAGCAGCAGGTGGGCATGGAGCAGGAGCTGAACCAGCAGGTGATGGCTTACCTCGACATGACCCTGTCAACAACCGTTGAAGATCCGCTGGACTTCTGGGCAGCCAAACTCGATTTATGGCCGCAACTAGCGGAGTTTGCCCTGGAAAAGTTGTCCTGCCCGGCCAATAGTGTGCCATTAGAGCGGGTGTTTAGTGCGGCCGGGGCCATAGTCACCCCAAGGCGAACTCATCTGTCCACTAAAAATGTGGAGAGACTGACGTTTGTCAAGATGAATCAGGGATGGATCAGCCAGGATTTCCAGCCACCAATGACAGATGGGTCTGAGTAGATTGACCATGCTCCTACAACAAAATTTTCTCTATTGTGGTTGGTTATGAAACCCTCTGGGGCAGACCTGGGGATTGTACGGCCCGCTTGACACATACGGCCCTTTGATTGGCTCTGACCGGCCCGCGCTGATTGGGGGACAACTATGCTGCCTAATCTGGGTGACATCTATGCTGCCTAATCTGGAGGACATCTATGCTGCCTAATCTGGGGAACAACTATGCTCCTAATATGGAGAAAACTGAAGCTTCTGGCTTTGGGCCTATCATTTTTTGAAGTTTAGCAGTAGCTAAATACATGCTTAACCCCTTAAGAACGCAGGACGTAAATGTACGTCCTGGTGCGGTGGTACTTAACGCACCAGGAAGTACATTTACGTCCTGTGCATAACCGCGGGCATCGGAGCGATGCCCGAGTCATGCGCGGCTGATCCCGGCTGCTTATCGCAGCCATGATCGCAGCCAGGGACCAGCCGGCAATGGCCGACGCCCGCGATCTCGCGGGCGTCCGCCATTAACCCCTCAGGTGCCGGCATCTGCGGCAGTACGTGATTTCAATGAATGATCGGATCGCCCGCAGCGCTGCTGCGGGGATCAGATCATTCAGAACGCTGCACGGAGGTCCCCTCACCTTTCGGCTCCCGGCGTCTTCTGCCCTGGTCTGAGATCGAGCAGACCAGAACAGAAGATGACCGATTCTATACATAGAACAGATCAGTATTAGCAATCATGGTATTGCTATGGATAGTCCCCTATGGGGACTATTCAAGTGTAAAAAAAAATTTTAAAAAATTTTAAAGTAAAAGTTTAAAAAAAAGTGAAAAATCCCCTCCCCTAATAAAAAAGTAAAACGTCAGTTTTTTTCTATTTTACCCCCAAAAAGCGTAAAAAATTAATTTAATAAACATATTTGGTATCGCCGTGTGCGTAAATGTCCGAACTATTAAAATAAAATGTTAATGATCCCGTACGGTGAACGGCGTGAACGTAAAAAAAAAAATTCCAAAATTACTACTTTTTTAATACATTTTATTTTAAAAAAAAATTATAAAAAATGTATAAAATTTTTTTTATATGCAAATGTGGTATCAAAAAAAAGTACAGATCATGGCGCAAAAAATGAGCCCTCATACCGCCACTTATACGGAAAAATAAAAAAGTTAGAGGTCATCAAAATAAAGGGATTATAAACGTACTAATTTGGTTAAAAAGTGATTTTTTTTAAGTGCAACAATAATAGAAAAGTACGTAATAATGGGTTTCATTTTAATTGTATTGACCTCCAGAATAAAGAACACATCATTTTTACCGTAAATTGTACGGCGTGAAAACAAAACCTTCCAAAATTAGCAAAATTGCATTTTTCTTTTTAATTTCCCCACAAAAATAGTGTTTTTTTGCTGCACCATACATTTTATGATATAATGAGTGATGTCATTACAAAGGACAACTGGTCGCGCAAAAAACAAGCCCTCATACTAGTCTGTGGATGAAAATATAAAAGAGTTATGATTTTTAGAAGGCGAGGAGGAAAAAATGAAAACGTAAAAATTAAATTGTCTGAGTCCTTAATGCCAAAATGGGCTGAGTCCTTAAGGGGTTAATGCAAATGTCAACATTGATTTTTAAATGTAAGGGGTTATGAAACCCTCTTGGGTACTGCGAATGACTGCTCCAGACTCATTCTGTGTCACAAACTAGTTGCCTCCCTGGTGCCTCTGGCCTTGGGCCTTAAATTTTTGGACGTTTAGCAGTAGCTAAATACATGCTTAATGCAAATTTCAACAATGATCGTTAAATTCTCGGTGCTCTGCCAGGGCCTTCTCCTACCCCGCCTGGGCCGATCCGAGGACCTCACTAACCAACTCACTAACTAATCCAATCGCTTGTAGCAACGGGCTGTGTGTACAAAGGGCAGGGACTTAATAAACGGCAGCTTATGACCCTCACTTACTGGTAATTCCTCGTTTTAAGATTAAATAATTGCAATCACAGATCCCTATCACGAACTGGTTTCAGCGTGCAACACGCACCTGTCCTTGAAAGATAGAGACACGCTAATCCGTTCAGTGGAGCGCTAGTGCGGCCCAGGACATCTGAGGCCATAACACACCTGTTATTGCTCGATCTCGCAATTGATCGGGCAAGGTAAGGGGTTATTAAAGCCTCTTGGGTACTGCTGAGGCCTACTCCTGACTGCTCCTGGTGCAATGTATGGGGTAATTAAACACTCTTGGGTAGTGTTATTGTTAACCGTTACACAACGGAACGCTTGTTGCGTGTGATTTTTTAATGAAAAAAATAAATAAATAGATGGAGAGGGATTAACTCTGCTTAATCATTTTTGGCGAATAGAATCCTTTTGTGATCTGATCTTTTGGAGACAGATGCGCTTACACACATGTAGTAATTTTTTTTTAACCAAATTTCAAACATTGTGTGGTTTATTACTTTTGAGAAGAATGTCTTTGGGTGGTCCACCATCCTGCATTATAGAGTCTTCTGAACTGCTGTATATGCGCTTGTTTTTTTAAAAAAAGGTATTTTGTCCGACAATTTCGATAAAATTTTGCGGTTTTTTGGGGTGGATTGTGAAGCCCGGGTGACGGGTGTGTAGTTTGTACTCGTGCATCAGTCAACTCCAGTCTGTGTCCGTTAGGCAATATATGGGTTACTGATGCAGCAGAGGTGGGGCCTTGGGCCTTGGAATTTCAATTATTTAAAAAAATTGAACATATTGTGTGGTTTATTACATTATAGAAGAATGTCTTTGGGTGGTCCACCGTCCTGCATTATAGAGTCTTCTGAACTGTAGTATATGCGCTTGTTTTAACAAAAAGGTATTTTGTCAGACAATTTAAAAAAAAATTGTGTTTTTTTGGGGTGGATTGTGAAGCCCGGGTGTGTACTCGTGCATCAGCCAACTCTAGGCTGTGTCTTTCAGGCAATCTATGGGTTACTGATGCAGCTGAGGTGGGGCCTGGGTCTAGGAATTTCAATTTATTTTAAAAAAATTCAACAATTATGTGGTTCATTATTTTTGAGAAGAAAGTCTTTGGGTGGTCCACTGTCCTGCCTTATAGAGTCTTCTGAAATGTTGGATATGCGCTTGTGCTTACACAAAGTTATAAATTAAAAAAAAAAAAAAATTTATACAATTTTGTTGATTTTGGGGCGGATTGTGAAGCCCTGTGTGTACTGGTGCATCAGCCAACTCCAGGCTGTGTCCTTCAGGCAATAAATGGGTTCCTGATGCCGCAGAGGTGGGGCCTGGGTCTGGGAATTTAACATTTTTGGATTGCGGATGCTACAAAAAAAAGATGGACACACCCTAATCCGTTCAGTGGAGCGCGCCTGCGGCCCCGGACATCTGAGGGCATAACACACCTGTTATTGCTCGATCTCAGGAGAAGGGGGTTCATCATCGGGAGAAGAGAGTTGCAGGTTGCCCTTGAGTCACCAAGGCGGTAGCACGGTTGGCAGTCAGCGTGGTGTGGCAATAGTGGAAATTCTGGAGCCAAACGTGCCCGGGGGAGACCACCTGCTTCGCGGCAGCTTACCTTTCCGGGAGTTAGTGGGTTACCAGCACCGGTCGATGAAAGATAGAGACACGCTAATCCGTTCAGTGGAGCGCGCCTGCGGCCCCGGAAATCAGAGGGCATAACACACCTGGTATTGCTCGATCTCGCAATTGATCGGGCAAGGTAAGGGGTTATTAAAGCCTCTTGGGTACTGCTGAGGCCTACTCCTGACTGCTCCTGGTGCAATGTATGGGGTAATTAAACACTCTTGGGTAGTGTTTTTTTTTTATTTACTGATAATTTTATCAGTAATAAAATTGAATTTTCCAGAATGCTAATCGTTACACAACGGAACGCTTGTTGCGTGTTATTTTTTAATGAAAAAATAAAATAAAAAATACGGACATGGATTAACTTTGCTTCATCATTTTGGGTGAAAAAAAGTCCTTTGGTGATCTGATCTTTTGGAGACAGATGCGCTTACACACATATTGAATTAGTTTTTGTAAAAAAATTTCAAACATTGTGTGGTTTATTCTTTTTGAGAAGAATGTCTTTGGGTGGTCCACCGTCCTGCATTATAGATTCTTGTGAACTGTTGGATATGCGCTTGTTCTTACACAAAGGTATTTCTTTAAAAAATTTCTAAAATGTTGTTGTTTTTTGGAGGGGATTGTGAAGCCCGGGTGTGTACTGGTGCATCAGCCAACTCCAGGCTGTGTCCTTCGGGCAATATATGGGTTCCTGATGCCACAGGGGTGGGGCCTGGTTCTGGGAATTTCAAATTTTTGGATAGCGGGTGCTACCTATGAGATATCTTTGACAAACATTTCATATATTGTGTTGTTTTTTTGGGGGGGGATTGTGAAGCCCTGGTGTGTAGTGTACTAGTGCATCAGCCAACTCCACGCTGTGCCATTCAGCCACTAAATGGTCTCCTCTTGCCACGCTATGTCCACGCTATGTCATTCAGTCACTATATGGTCTCCTGACACTGATGCCACCACCAGGCTCTGTCATTGTGCTGCTGTGCGGCAGTGATTCTAAGAGCGATGCCGGTAATCTGCATGTTATTCTGAATAACAGTATTATTTCACTACCCCAGCACACTCCATATGCGTTTTAGGACACAGTAAAGTGTTCTGTACTTCTATAGAGGCTGTATGTAGGCTAGAAATAGCCTTTTTTAACATCGATTCGCCGCGAATAAATTCGGATCGAGATGAACTTTTCGGGAAAATTCGTCGAATCGTCCGAATCGAATTTTTGAAAAGTTCGCTCATCTCTAGTCTTATCAGAGGTCGGGCAATTTGAGGGATCACTTAGTAAGAGCAGACGTGGGGACTGAACAGCCGAAGCAAAGGTACATTACGAGTGCCAATCTGGGATCATATCCATGCAGGTCATGTGTGAACTGTCCTCTCATGGAGAAGGGCAACAAATTTATACATCCCAATACTGGACAGGAATTTGCAATTAAACATTATCTTACTTGTAATTCCACCCACGTAATATAAGTGTTATAGTGTCCCTGTAAACTTTTAGATGTAGGGGAGACAACCTGGGATTTTAAAACCAGAATCAATCATCACAGGTACACAATAAAGAAAAAACGCCAAGATCTCCCAGTGGCGAAACACTTTGACGACCACAAACACACTGAACGAGAACTCCGGTTCATGCTACTGGACCATATCCCCGTCTTAAAGAAAGGGGGTGATCGCACCAGTATATTGAAGAGGAGGGAGTTGAAGTGGATTTATATGCTTAACTCCCTAAAACCAGCAGGTTTAAATATTGAGTACAAGATCAGCCATAACATTTGTAATCCATAATTTATCTATTATGTAAATCGCAGACTCCAGGATATCTATGCAAACTCTGACGTATGATTGGTACATTTTTATAACTATTCTTTTTCTTCCTTAGGAGTGAATGGATAACGACACACATAGATCACACTGGACACCGTGGACAACAGCAACAATTTCTCATCCTTTTGTATTTTCAGTTATTTTGTTTTTTATTTTTTATTTTATTGCACATTATTTGTCTTTTCATCACGCCATGAATAACTGAGCACCTTTCCAAAATTGAAGATTATGTGCATGGTTTGATGCAAAGATGGGTGAGTGGACGCCAGGATGCCCATGTCTGACACGAGCAAACCAGAATCCAACACCCAGATGGAATTTCACTCGGTGTGATGGTTGTCTGGATAACGGAACGGATCTCCGCTCCTGAATAAAGCTCCAGCTGAGGGTACATCCCCACCCCCACGATGCGCTGGTATAACCAGTACTTACCTGCACTACCATATGACGGAATTAACTAAGGGCGGTACATGCCAGGTTCCAAGATTGCGCAAATACTAACATCATGCGAGAAGCACATGCGCAAAATCTACATGTGCATTTTTTTACAGTGACGACACTTCCGGCGCAAACCGGAAGATACATGTATTGGATTATACAGGAAATTGGTTGGCGTCCTCGTGTGTCCCAGTGGAAGAAATATCTGTTGCGGGGCTCCTCCCCTCCAGGAAGGTACACCGATCACTTACGTCACTTATATATCAAATATGAATTATGTCACTGGAAACAGACTGATTGTGAATTAGTTTTTTGCACATTGTTTTATTTCATTAATGCCAGGTGCCCTATTTAGGATTTTGATATGTTTGTTTATGCCCTATATTCATGATCGTAATATCACTGCACTGTTTTTGTTTGATTATCACTAATTAATGTATTAATTATACCACATCTGTATACTATATATACTTTGCACCTCGTACCAGCCATTGCTTGACAACGGCTGTGCGAGACGGCTGAAACGTCGCTCATGTTGATTGGTTGAATAAAGCCACACATTTTTTTCTCCAGTGCTGCTGTTTTGCTTTGTGGATCTATCTGACCTGTGACCAGGTTATCCAGCTTGCACCAACAACACCTTCCGGTGCTGCCTACTCCTTTCTCTCTATATCTATCTATCTATCTATCTATCTATCTCTCTACCCTTATGAAGTATTTTTTTTTTAATTAAAGATTATAAGGTTATTCTGATGTGATATTGTCAGGGTTCTGGATACAATCCATAATTTGAGACATTCATTAACTGTATTTGGGGAACATAAGACTATATATTCCATGACGGACATCGGGCTCAGTATAGAGGTGACTGTGACCCCCACATCTCCTCCGGGTAATAATGGTCTCCAGGAGCTGTGGACTGTGGGTGACCACCCTCTCCATATTACTCCTCTTCATACAAGGTAAGTGCTCCCTGTTCTTATCCCTGGGAATATTACATAAAGCTGTCAGGTAGAATTAAAAGAATCCCATAAATCATATCAATATAAACCACAGAGGCTTTTTATTTATTTATTTTTATTCTGTGGATATTTATGTTACTTATATATGGTGTAAAAAGGTAAGGCTATTTTCACACTATACAATGTACCCGTTATATAACGCCCGTTCTAAAATTGCGGGTGATCGCGGGTTAAATGGCCGTTAGAAAATCCCAGTATAGTCTATGGGAATTTTGCTAATACCCGTTTTAACGGCCGTTATTTTGTGACGGGCAAAAGTAACGGGAGAAATAGTGCATGCAGTAAATAACGTCCGTTATTAATAACGGGCGATAACGGGTTAAACCGGCTATTAGAAAAATCACATAGAAAATCCCATAATAGTCTATGTGATTTTTCTAACAGCCGTTTAACCCGCGATCGCCCCCGATTTTATAACGGGCGTTATGTAACGGGTACATTATATAGTGTGAAAGCAGCCGTACACAATTTTTGCACAATGCTCTTAATTTTAAACAAAATGCAGGAAAAAAAAAACATATATTTACTGCGTAAAAAAAAAAAAAAAAAAAAAAAAAAAAAAAATATATATATATATATATATATATTTTTTTTTTTTAACGCAGTAAATATGTGTTGTTTTTTATATATATTACAATACAGGAATATGGGTGCACTACTGTGGTAGATGTATACAATGACATTGGCTAATCCCTCAACACTGATGTTAAAATTGAGACATTCGCCTGTATATCCTTATATGAAGGACATACCGGAGCCCGCACACCAAGGTGTGCGGGCTCCGGTGTGTCCTTCATATAAGGATATACTGGCGAATGTCTCAATTTTAACATCAGTGTTGAGGGATTAGCCAATGTCATTGTATACATCTACCACAGTAGTGACCTAAATTTCTGTATTGTATTATTCTAATTGTTACACATCCACACCGTCTATCTGGTGTAGGATTCTATTGTGGCACTTGTAGTCCGCTGCAGGCATCCTCCATTGTATGCATTTTTATGCTGGGGATCGTCCCTAGCAACGGACTACAAGGGCAGGATCTGCTCCCCCAGTATAAATGCACAACCGCATTTGGGGTTGAGCATCTCCAGCCATTTGAGACCACGTTTTTTTTTGTTTGTATATATATATATATATATTGCACGAGAATTCTCACCAATTTTTCTTCAAAACCTAAACAAAAACCATTAAAGGGGTACTCCAGCCCCAAGACATCTTATCTCCTGTCCAAAGGATAGGGAATAAGATGTCTGATCGCGGGGGTCCTGCCGCAGGGACCCCCGCAATATAGCATGCCGCACCCACCTGTAACTGCTTCCGGAAGTGCTGGAGGCTCTCAGCCTAATGCCTCTCAACCATGGGGACGGAAGATCGTGATGTCATGACTCCGCCCCGTGTGAACTCTCGCCCCGCCCCCTCAATGCATATCTATGGGAGGGGGCGTGACAGCGAGAGATAGATAGATAGATTGATAGATATGAGATAGATAGATAGATAATATGAGGGAGATAGATAGATATGAGATAAATAGATAGATAGATAGATGTGAGATAGATAGATGTGAGATAGATAGATAGATAGATAGATAGATAGATAGATAGATAGATAGATAGATATATTATTATATAGGGCTGTAGTAATAAGATTTACTTACAATATATTTCAGGTATTTTATAAATGTTCATTATTTTCATATTTTGTGTTATTTCCTCGCAGGACACAAAGGACATGATGGAGGGGACGCGACTTCCATAGGTAATAACCCGCACTCTGCAGATTCAGCGATAACAGGGGGAGCAGGGATGTGATTATTCTATTATAGACATCACAGGGTACAGTAGGAGAATTTATGAATATAGGAAAAAATGGAGTGTTACGCCTAGCGCTCCGGGTCCCCGCTCCTCCCCGGAGCGCTCGCAACATCCTCGCAATCGCAGCGCCCCGGTCAGACCTGCTGACCGGGTGCGCTGCGATACCTCTTCCAGCCGGGATGCGATTCGCGATGCGGGTGGCGCCCGCTCGCGATGCGCACCCCGGCTCCCGTACCTGACTCGCTCTCCGTCGGTCCTGTCCCGGCGCGCGCGGCCCCGCTCCTTAGGGCGCGCGCGCGCCGGGTCTCTACGATTTAAAGGGCCACTGCGCCGCTGATTGGCGCAGTTGGCTTAATTAGTGTATTCACCTGTGCACTTCCCTATATAACCTCACTTCCCCTTCCCTTCCTTGCCGGATCTTGTTGCCATCGTGCCAGTGAAAGCGTTTCCCAGTGTGTTCCTAGCCTGTGTTCCAGACCTCCTGCCGTTGCCCCTGACTACGATCCTTGCTGCCTGCCCCGACCTTCTGCTACGTCCGACCTTGCTCTTGTCTTCTCCATTGTACCGCGCCTATCTTCAGCAGTCAGAGAGGTTGAGCCGTTGCTAGTGGATACGACCTGGTTGCTACCGCCGCTGCAAGACCATCCCGCTTTGCAGCGGGCTCTGGTGAAAACCAGTAGCAGCTTAGAACCGGTCCACTAGCACGGTCCACGCCAATCCCTCTCTGGCACAGAGGATCCACCTCCTGCCAGCCGAATCGTGACATGGAGAAATATAATGTGTCGTTGTAGGAGGAAGCAGGGTGTATGTGCAGTCAATAAAGTGTAAGAAGAGACCAGATCAGAGTCAGAGATAGAAACAGAGAAGTGATGGCAGAATAAGATCTCCTGGTCCGTCTAGTCACAGTGGGAAAGCAGCCTAAAATTACTGCTTTCTCTGTCTTTTTCTCCCTTCAAGAAATAACGGTGCCCGGCAGCCCCCATATTAGTAAATGAGAGCCGCCGGGACCCGTTGTTGCCCGTTGGGCATTAAAGTCACAAAAAGAAAAGAATAAAAGAGACTTTAATGCCCGTTCTCGACGGGAAGCAACGGCAGTGTGTAAGGGGCCTAATACACATATTGTGTGACTGAAGCCTTATAGAGTCCATGACTATGTCCTATACCAAGTGTCCACCTCTCTCAGGGGGTCAGTATGGAGAGGAAAAACAGGATGTAACATACTTGGGGTCTTTAAAGGGGTATTATGCCCACAGACATCCAAAGCATAGGGGATAAGATGTCTGATAGCGGGGTTCCCACTTCTGGGAAGCCCCCCTCCAATCTCTGTGCAGCCCCCAGTATGTTTAGAACGCTGAGTTTGGGCAGCCGTGGGTGTGATGTCAGCCCACTCCATCTCCATTCATGTCTATGGGAGGGGGACGTGACAGCTGTCACGCCCCCTTCCATAGACATGAATGGTGGGGGTGTGGCATGATGTCACAAGAGGGCGTGATCCGGTCACCCAAACCCGGCGTTCTAAACATACTATGTGCTGCACAGAGATCAGATTTTTTTTCTGATCAATTAGTGCCAGAAAGTTAAACAGATTTGTAGATTAATCCTTCCAGTGCGTATTAGCTGCTGTATGCTCCACAGGAAGTTGCGTAGTTCTTTCCAGTCTGACCACAGTGCTCTCTGCTGACACCTCTGTCCATGTCAGGAACTGTCCAGAGTAGGAGCAAATGCCCACAGCAAATCTCTCCTGCTCTTAACAGTTCCTGACATGGACAGAGGTGTCAACAGATAGCACTGTGGTCACACAAAAAAGAACTACAAAACTTCCTCTGTAGTATACAGCAGCTGATAAGTACTGGAAGGATTAAGATTTTTGTATATGAGTAATTTACAAATCTGTTTAACTTTCTGACACCAGTTGATTAGAAAGAAAAAAAAAATTCAACCTGAGTACTCCTTTCAAAGGCAAGGTGAAAAAAAAAAGTTGCTGTGCCCTCTAAAGTTTACTTTCTTTTTTTTTGCCCTGTGGATGTTTACTCAATGGGTAACAAAAATACTAAAATATGCTCTCATCTTTTCCTAATATTGTGGATACCAAGATGGTCTAACAACCAAAAATATATACAACAAATTACAGCCCACCTGGGACAGTCACTGCCACTGACTCGCATTCAGCGGTCAAATTATACAATAGGCGTTTATTATTGTAGTTATATAAGCAGTCAGTGAACTGCTAGTAGAAAAAGATATACATGAAAAATGATACACATGATTCCCAGTTGTATTCATACACATGAATTATACACATGATTCCCAATCCCGACGAGTTTCCTCAAGCATCTGATTCACAGAACTATACGACACCTGCTTCCTCAGGGGAATAACATATAGGGACCTGTGTGGTTCGGTATACTCTCATATATAATTTATGTTCCAAATCATATGTATCAAGAAATAAATAAACAAACAAAGAAAACAAGGTAATCGACCCCTCAATCCCTCAGACCAGTCTTATCAGTAGCGACATAACGTCCACTCCCGCAGGTATGCATATAGTCATAGTGGGGTATATAATGTATCCATGGGACCTATAAAACAAATGGGGAGGGGGGGCAGAAAAAATACGCCGCTATTCAGGTGTCTTCCGGGGGTCATGTGAGTAATCATCTAGTAGTGTACGGACCCAATGTGCCATCAATGGGATAAGCTGAACTTACTGATAGCGGCAATGTATTTTTTCTGCCCCCCCCCTCCCCATTTGTTTTATAGGTCCCATGGATACATTGTATACCCCACTATGACTATATGTATACCTGCGGGAGTGGACGTTATGGCGCTACTGATAAGACTGATCTGATGGATTGAGGGGTCCATTACCTTGTTTTTTTTATTTGTTTATTTATTTCTTGATACATATGATTTGGAATTAAATTATATATAATTATATATGAGAGTATACCAAACCACACAGGTCCCTATATGTTATTCCCCTGAGGAAGCGGGTGTCGTATAGTTCTGTGAATCAGATGCTTGCAGAAACTCGTCGGGATTGGGAATCATGTGTATAATTCATGTGTATGAATACAACTGGGAATCGTGTATCATTTTTCATGTATATCTTTATCTGCTAGCAGTTCACTGACTGCTTATATAACTACAATAATAAACGCCTATTGTATAATTTGATCGCTGAATGCGAGTTAGTGGCAGCGACTGTCCCAGGTGGGCTGTAATTTGTTGTATATATTTTTGGGTTGTTAGACCATCTTGGTATCCACAATATTAGTGATTTGGTGTATTTTAACAATTATATGAGTAAAAGTTAAGTTTTATAAGCCCCTATTTTTCCCTAGTGGGATTTCTATATTCTATTTGATTTTTGTTAGGTGGCTCCTTTACTACACTCTGTGTACCTGTGTAGCCCATTTATATATACACATTATTTGTTGTTCTCATCTTTTTCTGCCTGAACTATTGCAACATCTTTTTCTGTGACCTCCTGTCCCTGACTACCTCTTACCCAAAAAATTACATTCAAATTACTACCAACGGCATAGGAGACCAGGGACGTGCACAGGCATTTTGTGGGGCAGGGGCTGAACTGAAGAAAAGGGGCACTTCCCATAATTATCTGTATAAATGTCCACACAATGTTGCCAGACTGCCCAGCACTGCCCATGGCACTTTAAGGAATAACATCAAAAGGCCAGGGGCTCAAGCCCCCTTTCTAGTCAACCTGTGCACGTCCCTGTAGGATGCTGTCCACAAACTGTCCTCTCCATACTTGTCTGACCTCATCTCCTAACTCCTCCCCTTATACAGTTTCCTACCCAACGCTGTAACAAACTGCTGAAAAGAAGGGACAGGTTAGCATCCTAATGTATTACTGACCCCTAGTGGTAGTAATATGAACATATGTATTTATTTTTTTTTTTTTATCTAAGCAGTGGTGAAGTACAGTTTATGCAAAAGACAGCGCCCATTGAAACGAAAACGTAGACGGTCAGAGATGAAACGCGTCGGATTAATGGCGGTGGCTCAGGCTGACTGATCTGGCGCATCTGTAGACTGTCTTGTCTCAGTTTGCACGCTGGAGTTTTATTTTACTCCAACTATTAGTTGGCATTATTTTAGCATATGGCTCATATTTACCCCCTGATCCTGATTTACATACCCTAATCCTCATATTCACCCCCGATCCTGATTTACATACCTTAATCCTCATATTCACCCCCGATCCTGATTTACATACCTAATCCTCATATTCACCCCCGATCCTGATTTACATACCCTAATCCTCATATTCAACCCCGATCCTGATTTACATACCCTAATCCTAATATTCACCCACTGATCCTGATTTACATACCCTAATCCTCATATTCACCCCCGATCCTGATTTACATACCCTAATCCTAATATTCACCCACTGATCCTGATTTACATACCCTAATCCTCATATTCACCCCCGATCCTGATTTACATACCATAATCCTAATATTCACCCCCTGATCTTGATTCACATACACTAATCCTCATATTTACCTCCTGATCCTGATTCACATACACTAATCCTCATATTTACCCCCTGATCCTGATTCACATACCCTAATCCTCATATTAACCCCCTGATCCTGATTCACATACCCTAATCCTCATGTTTACCCCCTGATCCTGATTCACATACCATAATACTCAGATTCACCCCCTGATCCTGATTCACATACCCTAATCCTTATATTTCCCCCCTGATCCTGATTCACATACCCTAATCCTCATATTTACCTCCTGATCCTGATTCACATACCCTAATCCTCATATTTACCCCCTGATCCTGATTCACATACCCTGATCCTGATTCACATACCCGAATCCTCATATTTACCCCCTGATCCTGATTCACATACCCTAATCCTGATTCACATACCCGAATCCTCATATTTACTCCCTGATCCTGATTCACATACCCTAATCCTGATTCACATACCCGAATCCTCATATTTACTCCCTGATCCTGATTCACATACCCTAATCCTCAGATTCACCTCCTGATCCTGATTCACATACGCTAGTCCTCAGATTCACCACCTGATCCTGATTCACATACCCTAATCCTCATTTTTACCTCCTGATCCTTATTCACATACCATAATCCTCAAATTCACCCCCTGATCCTGATTCACAAACCCTAATCCTCATATTTACTCCCTGATCCTGATTTACATACCCTAATCCTCATATTTACCCCCTGATCCTGATTCACATACCCTAATCCTCATATTTACGCCCTGATCCTGATTTACATACCCTAATCCTCATATTTACCCCCTGATCCTGATTCACATACCCTGATCCTCATATTTACTCCCTGATCCTGATTCACATACCCTAATCCTGATTCACATACCCTAATCCTCATATTTACCTCCGGATCCTGATTCACATACCCTAATCCTCATATTTACCCCCTGATCCTGATTCACATACCCTGATCCTCATATTTACTCCCTGATCCTGATTAACATACCCTAATCCTGATTCACATACCCGAATCCTCATATTTACTCCCTGATCCTGATTCACATACCCTAATCCTCAGATTCACCTCCTGATCCTGATTCACATACCCTAATCCTCAGATTCACCCCCTGATCCTGATTCACATACCCTAATCCTCAGATTCACCCCCTGATCCTGATTCACATACCCTAATCCTCATTTTTACCTCCTGATCCTGATTCACATACCGTAATCCTCAGATTCACCCCCTGATCCTGATTCACATACCCTAATCCTCATATTTACTCCATGATCCTGATTTACATACCATAATCCTGATTCACATACCCAAATCCTCATATTTACTCCCTGATCCTGATTCACATACCCTAATCCTCAGATTCACCCCCTGATCCTGATTCACATACCCTAATCCTCAGATTCACCCCCTGATCCTGATTCACATACCCTAATCCTCATTTTTACCTCCTTATCCGGATTCACATACCGTAATCCTCAGATTCACCCCCTGATCCTGATTCACATATCCTAATCCTTATATTTACTCCCTGATCCTGATTTACATACCCTGATCCTCATATTTACTCCCTGATCCTGATTCACATACCCTAATCCTGATTCACATACCCGAATCATCATATTTACTCCCTGATCCTGATTCACATACCCTAATCCTGATTCACATACCCGAATCCTCATATTTACTCCCTGATCCTGATTCACATACCCTAATCCTCAGATTCACCTCCTGATCCTGAGTCACATACGCTAATCCTCAGATTCACCCCCTGATCCTGATTCACATTCCCTAATCCTCATTTTTACCTCCTGATCCTGATTCACATACCGTAATCCTCAAATTCACCCCCTGATCCTGATTCACATACCCTAATCCTCATATTTACTCCCTGATCCTGATTTACATACCCTAATCCTCATATTTACCCCCTGATCCTGATTCCCATACCCTAATCTTGATTCACATACCCTAATCCTGATTCACATACCCTAATCCTCATATTTACTCCCTGATCCTGATTTACATACCCTAATCCTCATATTTACCCCCTGATCCACATACCCTGATCCTCATATTTACTCCCTGATCCTGATTCACATACCCTAATCCTGATTCACATACCCTAATCCTCATATTTACCTCCTGATCCTGATTCACATACCGTAATCCTCAAATTCACCCCCTGATCCTGATTCACATACCCTAATCCTCATATTTACTCCCTGATCCTGATTTACATACCCTAATCCTCATATTTACCCCCTGATCCTGATTCCCATACCCTAATCTTGATTCACATACCCTTATCCTGATTCACATACCCTAATCCTCATATTTACTCCCTGATCCTGATTTACATACCCTGATCCTCATATTTACCCCCTGATCCTGATTCACATACCCTGATCCTCATATTTACTCCCTGATCCTGATTCACATACCCTAATCCTGATTCACATACCCTAATCCTCATATTTACCTCCTGATCCTGATTCACATACCCTAATCCTCATATTTACCCCCTGATCCTGATTCACATACCCTAATCCTGATTCGCATACCCGAATCCTCATATTAACTCCCTGATCCTGATTCACATACCCTAATCCTCAGATTCACCTCCTGATCCTGATTCACATACCCTAATCCTCAGATTCACCCCCTGATCCTGATTCACATACCCTAATCCTCATTTTTACCTCCTGATCCTGATTCACATACCGTAATCCTCAGATTCACCCCCTGATCCTGATTCACATACCCTAATCCTCATATTTACTCCCTGATCCTGATTCACATACCCGAATCCTCATATTTACTCCCTGATCCTGATTCACATACCCTAATCCTCATATTTACCTCCTGATCCTGATTCAAATAGTGTAATCCTCAGATTCACCCCCTGATCCTGATTCACATACCCTGATCCTCATATTAACTCCTTGATCCTGATTCACATACCCTAATCCTGATTCACATACCCTAATCCTGATTCACATACCCTGATCCTCATATTTACGCCCTAATCCTGATTCACATACCCTAATCCTCATATGTACTCCCTGATCCTGATTTACATACCCTTATCCTCATATTTACCCCCTGATCCTGATTCACATACCCTAATCCTCATATTTACTCCCTGATTCATATACCCTAATCCTCATATTTATCCCCTGATCCTGATTCACATACCCTAATCCTCATATTTACTCCCTGATCCTGATTTACACACCCTAATCCTTATATTTACCCCCTGATCCGGATTCACATACCCTAATCCTCATATTTACCCCCTGATCCTGATTCACATACCCTAATCCTCATATTTAATCCCTGATCCTGATTCACATACCCTAATCCTAATATTCACCCACTAGGTGAGTGGGGGGAGGATAATAAAGCAAAGAAAGCAGACAGTGGAATGGATAGGTTAGAGAGGGGTCAGGACATAATGGTGGGTGGAGAGGAGTCCTGTGTGGGGAGGTTAAGAGCAGTGGATAAGGAGATTCATGCGTTACAAACCAGCTGTAAAAATAAATGTAGCACGAAAAATTTTAATCCCAATAATTCAAAAAATTCCATTAGCCCCAATAACTCAATAACTACAATAAGCCCCATTAACTCAAAATATACCGTTAGCCCCAATAACTTAAATAACAATATTAGACGCAATAACGCAAAAAATCCCATTAGCCCCAATAACTTAAATAATAACGTTAGACCCAATAACTGAAAAAATGCCATTAGCCCCAATAAATTAAATAGTACAATTAGCCCTTATAACTCAAAAAATAACAGTAACCCCAATAACTATGAAAATCCCATTAGTGAGACTATATGTGTAAAACTTAATGGAAATGTAAAGTGTATGTTCACAAATGCCAGAAGCCTAGCAAATAAAATGGGGGAGCTTGAGGCCTTGATACTGGAGGAACATATTGATATAGTTGGGGTCACTGAGACATGGCTGGTGATATAGTTGGGGTCACTGAGACATGGCTGGACTCCTCACATGACTGGGCTGTCAATCTGCAGGGGTTTACATTGTTTCGCAAAGATAGAATGAACAGAAAAGGTGGTGGAGTCTGTCTGTATGTAAGAAGTGGTATGAAAGTCAGTGTGAACGATGCCATAGTGTGTGATGATTCTGAGGAGGTGGAATCACTGTGGGTAGAATTACAAAAGGAGGGAAATACTGAAAAAATAATATTTGGTGTAATCTACAGACCCCCTAATATCACTGAAGAGATAGAAGGCCGGCTGTATAAATAAATTGAGAGGGCCGCTCGGGCAGGTACAGTGGTAATAATGAGAGATTTTAACTATCCAGATATAGATTGGGGACGGGGGCTGGCTAAAACTACAAAGGGGCGACAATTCCTAAATTTATTGCAGGATAATTTTATGGGCCAGTTTGTGGAGGACCCAACGAGAAGTGATGCCTTGTTGGATCTGATCATTTCCAACAACGCAGAGCTGGTTGGTAATGTAACTGTGAGGGAAAACCTTGGTAATAGCGACCACAATATAGTTACTTTTGAATTAAAATGTAGAAAACAAAGACAGACGGGGAAAGCAAAAACATATAACCTTAAAAAGGCAAATTTCCCTGGGCTGAGAGCTGCACTACAGGACATAGACTGGGGGGAGGTGTTCTCAAATACTGATACAGAAGGTAAATGGGACATCTTTAAATCAACTCTAAATAACTATACAGCTAAATATATACCAAAGGGGAACAAATATAAACGATTAAAACTAAATCCTACATGGCTGACACATGATGTTAAAAGAGCAATAAACAACAAAAAAATAGCCTTCAAAAAATTCAAATCTGATGGGTCAGCTATAGCATTTAAACAGTACAAGGAGCTTAATAAAATCTGTAAAAATGTAATAAAAACAGCAAAAATTCAAAATGAGAGACAGGTGGCCAAAGAAAGCAAAACTAATCCTAAATATTTTTTTAGATATATAAATACAAAAAAAACAAGGACAGAGCATGTAGGACACCTTAATAATGATAATGGGGAGGTTGTCATGGGCGATCAAGAGAAGGCGGAGCTACTGAATGGGTTCTTTAGTTCTGTATATACTATGGAAGAAGGAGCTGACATTGGCCAGGTCAGTGCTGGTAACACATCATGTACAGGTCAGTGCTGGTAACACATCATGTAATGTACTGAACTGGCTTAATGTAGAGATGGTACAAGGTAAGTTAAGTAAAGTAAATGTAAGCAAATTTCCAGGGCCGGATGGACTACACCAAAGAGTTCTTAGAGAGGTAAGTTCAGTAATATCTGTACCCTTGTTCATGATATTTAGAGATTCTCTGGTGTCTGGTATTGTGCCAAGGGACTGGCGAATGTGGTGCCAATCTTCAAGAAGGGCTCTAGGTCTTCGCCAGGCAATTATAGACCGGTAAGTTTAACGTGCATTGTGCGTAAATTGTTTGAAGGACTTATAAGGGATTACATACAGGAATACATAGGGGATAATAGTATTATAAGTGATAGCCAGCATGGGTTTACTAAGGATAGAAGTTGTCAAACCAATCTAATTTGCTTTTATGAAGAGGTGAGTAGAAGCCTTGACAGAGGAATGGCTGTGGATATAGAGGGGGGCTGTGGATATAGAGGGGGCTGTGTATATAGAGGAATGGCTGTGTATATAGTGTTTCTGGATTTTGCCAAAGCGTTTGATACTGTCCCTCACAGACGTCTGACAGGTAAGTTAAGGTCTTTGGGTTTGGAAACTTTAGTTTGTAACTGGATTGAACACTGGCTCATGGATCGTACCCAGAGAGTGGTGGTCAATGATTCGTACTCTGATTGGTCCCCGGTTATTAGTGGTGTACCCCAAGGTTCAGTACTGGGACCGCTGCTGTTTAATTTATTTATCAATGATATAGAGGATGGTATTAACAGCTCTGTTTCTATCTTTGCAGATGACACCTGTCACGATGCCGGCTGGCAGGTAGTGGATCCTCTGTGCCAGAGAGGGATGGAGAGGACCGCGCTAGTGGACCGGTTCTAAGCCACTACAGGTTTTCACCAGAGCCCGCCGCAAAGCGGGATGGTCTTGCTGCGGCGGTAGTGACCAGGTCGTATCCACTAGCAACGGCTTACCTCTCTGGCTGCTGAAGATGCTGAAGATAGGCGCGGTACAAGGGAGTAGGCAGAAGCAAGGTCGGACGTAGCAGAAGGTCGGGGGCAGGCGGCAAGGATCGTAGTCAGGGGCAACGGCAGGAGGTCAGGAACACGGACTAGGAACAGACAAGGGAACGCTTTCACTAGGCACTAAGGCAACAAGATCCGGCAAGGGAGTGCAGGGGAAGTGACTAGATATAGGGGAGTGCACAGGTGAACACACTAATTGGAACCACTGCGCCAATCAGCGGCGCAGTGGCCCTTTAAATCGCAGAGACCCGGCGCGCGCGCGCCCTAGGGAGCGGGGCCGCGCGCGCCGGGACAGAACAGACGGAGAGCGAGTCAGGTAGGGGAGCCGGGGTGCGCATCGCGAGCGGGCGCTACCCGCATCGCGAATCGCATCCCGGCTGGCAGCGGAATCGCAGCGCCCCGGGTCAGAGGACGTGACCGGAGCGCTGCCGCAGGGAGAGTGAAGCGAGCGCTCCGGGGAGGAGTGGGGACCCGGAGCGCTCGGCGTAACAGTACCCCCCCCCCTTGGGTCTCCCCCTCTTCTTGGGGCCAAAGAACCTGAGGAAAAAAAAGTCAATTTTTCCGTGATGAGGTCCGATGCACATTAGGAGGGGTTCTGTGCGGAAACGCATGAGACAGTCCAATCTTTTATTGTAAAAACAATAGATGTAGAGGGGTCTGGCGAGACTGGTCACAGGAACGTAGAACCTGTTGATGAGAGAGGCCAAAAAAATTTTTCCTGCAGATCCGGAATCCAAGAAGAGCATAGTAGAGAAGGAGAAGGTAGAGGCAGATATCCGCACAGGCACAGAAAGGCGTGGAGAAGCAGAGTTGACATCAAGAACTGTGTCACCTTTGTGCGGAGTCAGCGTACGTCTTTCCAGGCGGGGAGGACGGATAGGACAATCCTTCAGGAAGTGTTCGGTACCGGCATAGTACAGGCAAAGATTCTCCATGCGGCGTCGTGTCCTCTCTTGAGGTGTCAAGCGAGACCGGTCAACTTGCATAGCCTCCGCGGCGGGAAGCACAGGAACAGATTGCAGAGGACCAGAGGAGAGAGGAGCCGGGGAGAAAAAACGCTTCGTGCGAACAAAGTCCATATCCAGGCGGAGCTCCAGACGCCATCCGGAAGAACGCATGTCAATGCGAGTGGCAAGGTGAATGAGTTCATGTAGGTCAGCAGGAGTCTCTCGTGCGGCCAGAACATCTTTAATGTTGCTGGATAGGCCTTTTTTAAAGGTCGCGCAGAGAACCTCACTATTCCAAGACAACTCGTAAGCAAGAGCACGGAACTGAATGGCGTACTCGCCAACGGAAGAAACACCCTGGGCCAGGTTCAGCAGGGCAATCTCGGCTGAAGAAGCTCGGGCAGGTTCCTCAAAGACACTTCGAATTTCCGAGAAGAAGGAGTGTACAGAGGCAGTGACGGGGTCATTGCGGTCCCAGAGCGGTGCGGCCCATGACAGGGCTTTTCCAGACAGAAGGCTGACTACGAAAGCCACCTTAGACCTTTCAGTAGGAAACTGGTCCGACATCATCTCCAAGTGCTGGGAACATTGCGAAAGAAAGCCACGGCAATACTTAAAGTCCCCATTAAATTTGTCCGGCAAGGACAGGCAGAGGCTAGGAGTGGCCACTCGCTGCGGAGGAGGTGCAGGAGCTGGCGGAGGAGAAGATTGCTGGAGAAGTTGCGACTGAAGTTGGTGCGAAATGGTGGACATTTCCGACAGCTGACGGGTTAGAAGGGCGATCTGTCGGGCTTGCAGGGCGGCCACCGTGGTGAGGTCAGCGACAACTGACAGAGGAACTTCAGCGGGATCCATCGCCGGATCTACTGTCACGATGCCGGCTGGCAGGTAGTGGATCCTCTGTGCCAGAGAGGATGGAGAGGACCGCGCTAGTGGACCGGTTCTAAGCCACTACAGGTTTTCACCAGAGCCCGCCGCAAAGCGGGATGGTCTTGCTGCGGCGGTAGTGACCAGGTCGTATCCACTAGCAACGGCTTACCTCTCTGGCTGCTGAAGATGCTGAAGATAGGCGCGGTACAAGGGAGTAGGCAGAAGCAAGGTCGGACGTAGCAGAAGGTCGGGGGCAGGCGGCAAGGATCGTAGTCAGGGGCAACGGCAGGAGGTCAGGAACACGGACTAGGAACAGACAAGGGAACGCTTTCACTAGGCACTAAGGCAACAAGATCCGGCAAGGGAGTGCAGGGGAAGTGACTAGATATAGGGGAGTGCACAGGTGAACACACTAATTGGAACCACTGCGCCAATCAGCGGCGCAGTGGCCCTTTAAATCGCAGAGACCCGGCGCGCGCGCGCCCTAAGGGAGCGGGGCCGCGCGCGCCGGGACAGAACAGACGGAGAGCGAGTCAGGTAGGGGAGCCGGGGTGCGCATCGCGAGCGGGCGCTACCCGCATCGCGAATCGCATCCCGGCTGGCAGCGGAATCGCAGCGCCCCGGGTCAGAGGACGTGACCGGAGCGCTGCCGCAGGGAGAGTGAAGCGAGCGCTCCGGGGAGGAGTGGGGACCCGGAGCGCTCGGCGTAACAACACCAAGCTTTGTAGCACGGTACAGTCTATAGAGGATGTGCATAAGTTACAAGATGACTTGGATAGACTAACTGTCTGGGCATCCACTTGGCAAATGAGGTTCAATGTGGATAAATGTAAAGTTATGCATCTGGGTACTAATAACCTGCATGCATCGTATGTCTTAGGGGGGATTAAACTGGCAGAGTCACTGGTAGAGAAGGATCTGGGTGTACTTGTAGATCACAGACTACAGAATAGAATGCAATGTCAGGCTGCTGCTTCCAAAGCCGGCAGGATATTGTCATGTATAAAAAGAGGCATTGACTCAAGGGACAGGGACATAATACTCCCCCTTTATAAAGCATTGGTACGGCCTCACCTGGAATATGCTGTTCAGTTTTGGTCGCCTGTCCATAAAAGTGACACTGTGGAGCTGGAAAGGGTGCAGAGACGCACGACTAAACTAATATGGGGCATGGAACATCTTAGCTATGAGGAGCGATTAAAGGAGTTACAATTGTTTAGTCTTGAGAAGAGACGTTTAAGGGGGGATATGATAAACGTATATAAGTATATAAATGGCCCATACAAAAATTATGGAGAAAAAACTGTTCCAGGTTAAACCCCCCCAAAGGACGAGGGGGCACTCCCTCCGTCTGGAGAAGAAAAGGTTTAGTCTCAAGGGCGACACGCCTTCTTTACCGTGAGAACTGTGATTTATGGAACGGTCTACCTCAGGAACTGGTCACAGCAGGAACAATTAACAGCTTTAAAACAGGATTAGATACATTCCTGGAACAAAATAACATTAATGCTTATGCAGAATTATAAAACTACATCCCTTTCCCTTATCCCCTTACACCTTCCGTTCAATTCCCTGGTTGGACTTGATGGACGTATGTCTTTTTTCAACCATACTAACTATGTAACTATATAACTATATCATGAATGAATAACACCACCATACCAGAACTGAACAATACCATCATATCATGAATGAATAGGGTGGGAAATACATCATCACCCTTGTCATCATCCAGACCCCCGTCATTAACACCCTCATCATCATCACCCTGTCATCATCCCACACCCACCCTTCATCATCCCCTTGTCATCATCCACACCCCCCCTTCATCATCACCACATGTCATCAGCCCCCCCCCTCCTTCATCATCACCGCTTGTCAATGTCTGATACAGTGGTCTTCAACCTGCGGACCTCCAGATGTTTCAAAACTACAACTCCCAGCAAGCCCGGCAGCCATCGGCTGTCCGGGCTTGCTGGGAGTTGTAGTTTTGAAACCTCTGGAGGTCCGCAGGATTGAAGACCACTGCGGCCTTCGACATCATCCAGCACTCCCCCCCTCACCCCCTTTAGTTCTGTACTCACCTCCGCTCGGCGGGCGTAGGGGCACTGGTCGGTGCTACAGGACTGTCCGGGTGGGGAGGTCATCCGGTGGGATAGTGGTTCCGGGCTGCCATCTTCACCGGGTGGCCTCTTCTCCAGCTGCTTCGGGCCCGGAATAGAGGCATGTTGCCTTGACGACGACAGCAGCAGGGACGTT